>NC_091963.1:74939977-75239977 GCF_031021105.1 Erythrolamprus reginae
TCCTGTTGTTTCATTTGTTTCTTATGGTGGGTGACATTTGCATCAGAAAAGAGGAGTTCATCTTCAGAAATATGACTTACTCTGATACCCATGGACTATCTGGGTGCTCTCCACAGCTGCTCAGCCTGAAGCTGGTCATCTCCTTGCTGACCCAAGTCTTCCTCTTTTTGAAGAGTATGGGGAAAAAGGGCTCACCAAGCCAGTATCTTCTTCTGACTGCTCCTCTCCACTCCCCCGGTGGGACATTCAGCTCAGTCCCCTTGGTAGAAAAATAATCCTCCAAGATGACTGTTCACAGCAGTCTTTGCTTAATGTCAGCTTCTTCAATTGGAATTTAAGAAAAATAAAACTCAGAGTCCATTTTGAACTTCAAAAGTGAATTTTACTAAAATCAGTACTGAAAGCAATGAAGGAAAAGCAAAGACTGAAAAAAAGGTGCGACAATAGCTCATATCAAAAGATTCCACTTGTCCCCTTTTGGAAAATAGCCAATCCCCATTGTCCGTCTTTGTCAGATGGACACATCTTCACAACCATGTCACACTTATGGAATGTAACTTCTAACGGTCTCCTTCTGGTCACCTGCTTTCCAGGAAAATGAAACTTATCCCACTTTGCTAGGAAAACAAAACTTATCAGGGCTTCCTGAATCTTCCCTTCCCAAATCCCATAGCCCACCCCCCATTACTCATGGCAACCGAAGCATGTGTAGAGTTGAAACATAGTGAGGGTGACACAAAAATATTATTTATTATTGAATTAGATCATTTATTTCTAGCTTTGTTCTCTAAATTTGTCAATAAATAATTGTTAATGTTTCACATGACTATATGGAACCATTTGTGAGATGATTTAGCAATACAATACTTAGCTGAAAACCAGTTAAAGGCCTTTGTCAAATGCTATTATTCACGCAATACACTACAAATTTCCAATAAAGGAAATATATGTTGCTATAATTTTTAAACTATTTTTTTATTTTTCTCCACATTAAAACATACAATTTCATATACATTCAAGCCACTTGTATGCCACTCTGAGTCTGCGGAGAGGGGCAGCATACAAATCTAATATATTGTTATTGTTATTACAATTTATTATGCATACATCATTTTTCAGGTACAATAAATTAAAACACATTCCAATTTTACCTTTTATTATTAAGTCTGCATCCATCTTTCTTTTCTCCAACTCCTCCTTTCTATCTCAGGAAGCTATTCCATCTCTACTACCTACTTTTTTACACCGTCTCCCTCCTTCTACTACCTTTCCCTTCTTCCTCCTCCTCCTTCTTCCTTTCTCTCCTACTTTGCTATTTCCCATCCACCCTTAAAATCCTTCCCTAAGTGGATAATTCTATTACAGTTGCATGACAGACTAAAATGCTTCTCTAAATCTTAACTTTCATGATCATCCCACTTATTTCTTAATCTCCTATCTATTATATTTATATCTTAACTTTTGGTGTATGTATTTTAAATAGTGCTACCTCCTTTACACCTAGTTTTGTCTCCTTGTCTACCACCAACCAATTCAATTTTTATTCCAAATTAATTGCTATAGCTAAGTTTTACAAGTGAATTGTTGTTTCTGTGCTTCTTAGTTTTAGGCTTTATTGCTTCCTCTCCTTCTTTAATATATTAACTCATCTTTTGTTTTCTTTTTCAACCATTTCTAAACACCCAATAAGAAATCAAAATGTAGCTTTCAACATGTACTGTGGTCTCATATTAACAATAATACTATTCTCTTATATTTATTTTGCATCAGTAACATCAATAATTACTGTAATTCTTACATTGTGGTCTACTCACATTTATAGATTATTCACATCCTGTATCAGGAAAACTTTATATGTGAACACATTAACTGCACATTTTATGCTTTCTTGAAACAGTTGTATTATATGTTCCCTTAATAATAATATCTTTATCTACTATGAAATATGAGATTGAGTAAACAATCCTTTTTAAAAAATTCTATAATCATATTATTTATCTAATCCAAGCTTATGCCTCCTAAATCAAATAATTTATCTTTTAATTAAATCTTATACACTATTAATCATAATTATGATACTGTTATATATCATAGTACTAAAATCCAAAAAAGGAAAGAAAAAAGAAAATATATGAATAGTCATTTTATTATATTTTGCTAGCATCCATATATCAAAAATCTTTCATTGTTATATCAAATCCATGTGTTATTCACATTGTAACTAACATATACAACGTATACAATAGCTTAGATTACACATGCGCCACAGATAGCTATAGATGCCCCTATGAGAGCTCCGATATGAGAAATTGAAAACAGTGGAAAAAATTCCCCAAAACATCATAAATCTGCCTTGAAGATAAAGCAGAGTTGTATAGCAATTACAGAAATTCAAAGAGAATCTAAGATTTGTGGCTGTAAGGGAAGAGGGACCTTCTTTCACTATCACACTGTGAGTACAATAAATCTTAACAAAAAAAATGGTGAAAGGAAGAGATTCTAGCCTCGGAAAAATTGAAACAAAATTACTGTATATACTAAAATATAAGCCGAGATTTTCAGCACAAAAATGTGCTGAAAAATCCAACCTCGACTTATACACGAGTCACTGACCTTCACTGACCTCAAAATTCCTGTGCAGCATTTTCCAAAGCTGCACAGTTCGGATGTGAAAGGTAGGGAGGAAGGAAACCTCATGGCTCTGGCAACACGAGGGGTTTTTTTTTTTGCACAGCTGCTTCTGCTCTTGCTACAGTACCCCCGGCAACACCCCTCAGCTACCTGATTGGCAACAGGCAGAACGAATCACAGTTCCTCCTCTACAGGAAGCACTGGGGGAAGGGCGGGAGGGTTGAAGAGACTTTCAGAATGAAGGAACTATGGCTTTCTCTTCTGATCAAGCCAGCAACAATATTTTACAAGTAAATAAAATGTACAAGTAATTTATTAATTGATTAATTTCTAGTAACAGAAGAGGTTATTTTGTAAAAAAAAAAAAATAGGGATAACTCTATGTAATTAAACTTTTTCTTCCAACTATACTTATCATACTCAAGAGGATTGTTAATGCTGACTTGTTTAAAACAATATAAAGGTTAGGATAATATAATAGTATGAATTTTGTCATTAATAATTTGTTCTACAAAATTAATACCTTTTTTTAGAGTATGGTTTCACCTTGTGCAAGATAAATATCATGTAGAAGAAAGATTTTACAATTAATGATTGAGTAACCCCCAATTGTTATTTACTGAGAGATAGTAATGATTTTAACTTATGAAATATGTTTTAAATGGAAAATCTGAACATTTATCATATGGAAGTTTGATTTAAGCAATTGTTTTGAAATAATATATGAAATCCCAATTATTAAGAAAATTATAATTATATTGTAATGAAGATTAAGATAAAAGGTTTGATTACACTCCTAAAGATATTTTAAGAGGTTTTTGGATATGATAAAGGAAGGAATTAAAATAAAGAGTGATTTTGGAAGGGGAGGAAGAAAGGTGCAAGAAATAAAACAACAACAACAACAACAACAACAACAATAATAATAATAATAATAATAATAATAATAATAATAATAATTTATTAGCTGTGTATGCAAATCTAATATTAAAAAACATCTAAAAACCACATCATTTAAAAACCATGCAACACATGCATACCAAACATAAAATATAAAAAGCCTGGGGGAGGTATCGCAGTTCCCCCAGGCCTGGCGATACAGGTGGGTCTTAAGTAATTTGCAAAAGACAAGGAGGGTAGAGGCAGTTCTAATCTCTGGGGGGAGTTGATTCCAGAGGGCCGGGGCCACCACAGAGAAGGCTCTTCCCCTGGGGCCTGCCAAATGACATTGTTTAGTTGACGGGACCCAGAGAAGGCCAACTCTGTGGGACCTTATCGGTCACTGGGATTCGTGCAGTAGAAGGCGGTTCCGGAGGTATTCTGGTCTGATGCCATGTAGGGCTTTAAAGTTCATTACCAACACTTTGAATTGTGGCCGGAAACTGATCGGCAACCAGTGCAAGCCACGGAGTGTTGGTGAAACGTGGGCCAATCTGGGAAGCCCCACGATGGCTCTCGCGACCGCATTCTGCACGATCTGAAGTTTCTGAACACTTTTCAAAGGTAGCCCCATGTAGAGAGCGTTGCAGTAGTCGAACCTTGTGGTGATGAGGGCATGAGCAACTGTGAGCAATGACTCCCTGTCCAAATAGGGCAGCAACTGGTGCATCAGGCAAACCTAGGCAAAAGCCCTCCTCACCACAGCCGAAAGATGATGTTCCAATGTTAGCTGTGGATCGAGGAGGACGCCCAAGTTGCAAACCCTCTCTGAGGGGGTCAATAATTTCCCCCCCAGAGTAATGGATGGACAGATGGAATTGTTCCAAACATTTTGGAAGGAAAAATTACATCATCATCATCATAACAACAGAGTTGGAAGGGACCTTGGAGGTCTTCTAGTCCAACCCGTTGCCTAGGCAGGAAAGCCTACACTACTTCAGACAAATGGGTATCCAACATCTTCTTAAAAACTTACAGTGTTGGAGCATTCACAACTTCTGGTGGCAGGCTGTTCCACAGATTCATTGTTCTAACTGTCAGGAATGTTCTCCATAGTTCTAAGTTGCTTCTCTTCTTGTTTAGTTTCCACCCATTGCTTCTTGTTCTGCCCTCAGGTGCTTTGGAGAATAGGTTGACTCTCTCTTCTTTGTGGCAAACCCTGAGATATTGGAAGAATGCTATCATGTCTCCCCTGGTCCTTTTTTTCATTAAACTAGATATACCCAATTCCTGTAACCGTTCTTCATATGGTTTTTTTTTCATTCTGCTACAAAAACAATTTTAAGAATCTACAATAGAAGAATATTCCATTTTTATAAGTTACCAGTAGCCACTGTATTTTCTCCCTAGGCTTATATTCGAGTCAATAAGTTTTCCCAGGGTTTTTTTATGGCAAAACTAGGTGCCTCGGTTTATAATCGGGTCAACGTATACTTGAATATATATATGGTAGATAAATTACTTCAGATTGTTGAATGCTTTGAACAAATATTTAAACGAGTGGCAGGGGTGCTTGAAAATCTTTCCCAAGATATTAAAATAGTTAAAAAAGGAGCAGATTAGTCAGCCGAACCGAAGATTTTAAGCAATACAATTATAGGCTTACCAATCTGGAGGATCGTCAAAGGAGAAGAAATTTACATTTGCATGGGTTTAGACCAGGTTTTGCTCCAGGCGTAAAATTAGCTGAAGCACCTTTTGATTGGATGAAAACGAATGGTGTTCAAATTGTTTTTGGTGACATAGAACATGTTCATTGGGGCATTCCATGTAGAAATCTGGAGAGGCAAAGAGACATTGTTATGGCCTTGGCCAGTGAGAAGAAAGCTGAAAGGATTTACAAGTATTTGAAAAGTTGTGCTGGCCTTAATCAAGATGGAAATGAGATAAGAGTCCTCAGAGATCTCTCCTGGAAAACTTTGAAAGAGAGAGCTGCTTTACGCCCAATCTCAAGCCATTTTTTATCAAAGTGGAGTAAAGTTTATCTGGATGTTCTTCACTGCTATTTTGGTGTTCCAGGAAAATAAGATGTTCAAAGCATGATCATTGGAGGAAGGGAAGGTACTATTGAACCAACTGGGTATTGAGTTCAGAGAAAGCGGAGCAGATGGAGAGCCACGAGGAGCAAAAGGAGAAGAAAGCAGAGCAGTTGGAGAGCCGCAAGGAGCAGAAGAAGGAGAAGATTATTCCAGCGGTCGTGGTACGCCAGATGAGGAGGAAAGGCAAAGGGAAGAGCAGTTGAAGGAGTTGCTGAGGCGGGTGGGGGCTATTAGAAAGGAACAGAAGACAAAACCAAGAGCCCAGCGCGAGAGGAAAGCAAAGAACTGAAGAGTTGAAACTGACTCTGTTGCCTCCTCTTGGAGATGTTTCCAGAAATTATCATTAATTTTTATTCTTTCTGGGGGGGATATGGGAAAAAAGTAAAAGAAGGTATTATTCAATGGTTAAATAAAGGAGAGTGAGAGGGTTCCCCCCCCCCCAAATATATCAAAAAGTGGTTGCAAGTGGAGCTCAGCGATGTAGGAGTGTAATCACCAGAGGTACCTCATGATTGGACAAAGGTTTTTCTTGTCCTCCCCCTCTTTGGCAGGGGGAGCATGGGGGGGAGGCACTTTGGGGGGGTGATTGGGCTGAGGAAGGGGAAAATAAGTAAACCAAGAGCAAAACAAGAGGGGGAAAGGGTTATTTTTGTATATTATGAGTGAGTGTATTATAATGGTTTTAAATGTAAATGGTTTGGGATCGGATCTGAAACGTTATAGGATATTGAGGATGGCTAAGCAAAATAAGGTGGATATTATTATTTTGACAGAAATGCATAAAAGTTGGGGAGGAAGGGATGAATTGGTTAAGGATAGAAATTGTAAATGGGTATCTGAATCTCGAGGAATGCAAAATCAGAATGAGTATTCATCAGAGGGTTTTATTTGAGGAGATTGGAGTTCAGAAAGATAGAGAGGGGAGGTGGTTGTTTATTAAAGCAAAAATAAATAAAAAGAAATTGACATTGGCTGCAATTTATGCCCTGAATAGAAAAAACAAACAATTTATAATAAACACAAAGAGGAAGTTGGATAACCTTATGCAGGGCACAACGTTTTTGGCAGGAGATTTTAATATGCAATTAACAAATGGGATCGGAAATAGCAGGATGCTACATTTAAATAGACTTAATATGGTGGATCTCCATGCAGATATAGGAAATAGAGGTACTTATTATTCAGCAAGATATCATACATTTAGTTACATTGACTATATATTAATGAAAAAGAGGGTGGATGGGGAATTCCCTGTTTGCAGTTTTATAGAGAAGCATTTCAAATGGAAAGATTAATGGAGTTGCAATTTCTTGAAAATAAATGGGTGAAATTGGAAAAAGAGGTAAATGGGATGAAGAATACAGAATTAATTTTTATAAGGTGCAATAGGAGTTATATAGATAAATCAATAGGTCCCATGAAAGGGACTATGGAAATCTGGAAAAAATGGCAGGGGAAAATAGGATTATATAAATCAAAAATGTCATCATTATATGTAATAAATAGAGATAATGAAACAAATCTAAATAGTGTTATAGGAGAGTTAAAGGGAAGAGGGATAACTAAAATAGAACAGTTATATGAGAAGGATGGGAGGCCAAGTAGAAATTGTATAGAATGGTGGTTGGGTAAGGGAAGATGGCTACAAACAAATGCAATATGTAAATATGTGAATGAAAGGGAGAATAAAGAAGCACTATTTAGGGAGGAGATAAAGTTAGAGAAAAAAGTGAGGGTACCAAGGCGCAAGCAAGTAATACAGGGGGGGGAGTATTGAGTCAGACACCATTTGGTTTCATCTGACCATATGACATTCTCCCAATACTCTTCTGGATCATCCAAATGCTCTCTAGCAAACTTCAGACGGGTCTGGAAATCTACTGGCTTAAGCAGTATAGTGTGTTACTGATGGTAGCCTTTGTTACGTTGGTCCTAGGTCTCTGCATGTCATTCACTAGGTTTCCCCGTGTGGGTTTGGGATTTTTGCTCACCGTTCTTGTGATCATTTTGACCCTACAGGATGAAATTTTGCATGGAGCACCAGATTGAGGGAGATTATCAGTGGTTTTGTATGTCTTTTATTTTCTAATTATTGCTCCCAGAGTTGATTTCTTCACACCAAGCATCTTGCCTATTGCAGATTCAGTCTTCCCAGTCTGGTGCAGGGCTACAATTTTGTTTCTGGTGTCCTTCGACAGCTCTTTGGTCTTCACCCTAGTGGAGTTTGGAGTGTGACTGTTTGAGGTTGTGCACAGGTGACTTTTATACTGCTAACAAACAGATGCCATTACTACAGGTAATGAGTGGAGGACAGAGGAGCCTCTTAAAGAAGAAGTCACAGGTCTGTGAGAGCCAGAAATCTTGCTTCTTCGTAGATGACCAAATACTTATTTTCCACCATAACTTGCAAATAAATTTGTTAAAAATCAGACAATGTGATTTTCTGGATGTGTTTTCTCATGTTGTCTCTCGTGGTTGAGGTCTACTTGTGATGTGAATTACAGGCCTCTCTCATCTTTTTAAGTGGGAGAACTTGCACAACTGGTGTCTGACTAAATACTTTCTTCCCCCACTGTATATATAAGACGTTAGTGCAGTCAGACGGGGATGTGATCCAAGGATTGACTAAATGGTGGCAGAGTGAAATACAAGTAGATGTGTAAGAGTTGGAAAATATAGTGGAGAATATAAGGAAAACTTGGAATACAAGGGTTAAAGAAATGGGATGGAAAATATTACATAAGTGGTATTACACACCCGTTCAACTTGCATATTTTCAGCAGAATGTTAAAAATATCTTGGAGTATCTTGGTGGAGCAGCAGGATGAAGCTAGGAGACGCAGTTTCGCCAGACTATGGTAGAAACATCTCAAAAATAGTTGAAATTAGCAGCTTATTTTTGCAGACCCAGGGAGATAAGAAGTTGCTGTGCCCAACGATCCTGTTGATTACCTTTCGTGGTAATTTATTATAGCTCTGTAAGAAATTGAGAGCCAACCAGCCGATCAGCTGCGGCTCGGAAAATGGCAGCCACCATTACTATTTGAGCCGCCAGAGCCCCGGGAACCACCGGAGCCGCCTACCACTTGCTGCCTGCCGCTTGCCTGCCATCTTGGACCAGGAAACAAGACAGCTGTGCCAGCTCTGCCCTACTGGAATAAACCCCCTGGAATAGACAGTCCTGGGATGCCAGGGCGCTGAAAGGTGGGGGTGCCTGGCATCGGAGGGACTGCCGACCGATGCAAGAGAGGTTTAGGTTTAGGTTTATTGGATTTATATGCCGCCCCTCTCCGCAAACTCGGGGCGGCTCACAACAATAATAAAAAACAGTACAGTACACAATACCAAATCCAATGCCCACCCATCCAGTTCCAATTCGGATCGGGTGAGAGAGCTGATGCGGAGGAGCACAAGGAGACTGCAAGGAGCCATTTTAAAACTGAATGGAGGCTGTCCAGAGATGGTTCGAAGGCCATACAGAGCTGCGGAAGGCGAGGGGGCGTGGAGATTTCACCCAGCAAAATTGACAACTACTGGAGGGTGATCAGGGCGACCGACGAGAATCAGGATTGCCACAGGAATAGTAGAACTCGGGATAGCATCAATCGAGGTAAAGAGACAGGACTCAGAGTGCTGATTAGTGGCAGTGGCAAGCACTAAGGAGACTATCTTATCAGTGTATTCAGAGACCTGGACATTTGCATTGGATTTTTCTGGAACTTGCCAGGCTGAAGTCTGGCACCATCTTGCTGTGGCTGCTCTTTAAGAACTTTCAGCTGACTAATGACTAAGAACTATTAGCTAAAATTTCCCTATTTTTGTATATTTTTATGTTTTTAGTTAATTTATGTAGGGGTTTTTTTAATTGATGGATAATTGGGGTGGGTGTAGCAATATGTTTGGAATGAATGATTGATATGGGTGGGATGGGAGGGGTGGGTAGGATTATGGTTTGGATGAGGTGAATGGGAATGGTATGAATGACATATTTGGCCCACCTGACGTTGGAGAGGCAGGAGGAGAGGAGGCACCTATTTATTCGGTGGCTGAAGGTCAGAATATCCCGGTGCTGCTGGAGAGAGGCAGATATGGCAGGAGCCATGGAGCTAGCTGTTCCAGGGGAAGGAGAGATCGCTTCTTAATAGTGATCCCATGTTCCGGCTCCGTGATCTCAACCCAGGGTACTGGTGATGAGTTGAATCCTGGGCCTGCTGCTACTCAATGCCAGGTCGGTGGTAAATAAAGCTCATCCGGGATTTGATCCTGGAGGAGGAGGCCGACCTGGCATGTGTGACTGAAACTTGGCTGGGCCCAGAGGGAGGAGTTCCTCTCTCTGAAATCTGCCCAGCTGGGTTTCAGGTATGGCATCAGCCTCGACCCCAGGGAAGGGGGGGAGGAGTGGTTATTACAGCCAGGGAGAGCCTTTGCCTGCATAGACTCATTGCTCCAGAGATTGCGGGTTGTGAGTCCCTCCTGGTGAAGTTGGACTTAGGGGTTCAGGTGGGCTTGTTGTTCACATACCTGTCTCCCAGCTACTTGTAAATAGCCCTGCCTGTGCTGCTCGAGGAGGTAGCCAGGCTGGCGGTAGGGTTCCCCAGACTTATTGTCTTGGGGGACTTTAACCTACCATCACTCGGTGAAACCTCTGGGCTAGCGCGGGAGTTTATGACCACCATGACAGCCATGGATCTGACTCAAGTAGTTCAGGGTACGACTCACGAGGGGGGGCACGCACCTGACATGGTATTCCTCTCTGAGCAATTGAGTAATGGTCTGAGACTAAGGGGCTTAGAAGTGTTGCCTTTGGCATGGTCAGACCATTTTCTACTGTAGCTTGACTTCCTGGCTCCAATCCTTCCCCGCAGGGAGGTAGAATCAATTAGGTGGTTCCACCCCAGATGTCTGATGGACCCAGAGGGATTTCAAAACCGCATGGGGTTATTCCAGATGCACTCATCCACAGTTCGGCAGAGTCTCTTGCCATAGCCTGGAATAAGGCTGCAATGGAGGCTTTTAACTGGATTGCGCCGTTGCGACCTCTCCGTGGCACTAGACCCCTGATAGCTCCTTGGTTTACTGAGCAGCTCCAGAAATTGAAACACCAGAAGAGATGTCTAGAGAAGCGATGGAGGAAGAGTAAGTCCGAATCCGATTGAACACTTGAACACAGCTCATATTAAGACTTACAAAGTGGTGCTCAAGGCGGCAAGTTGTGCATATCATGCTGCCTTGATTGCATCAGCGGAATCTTGCCCAGCTGCTCTGTTTAGGGTGGCCCGCTCCCTTCTTAACCAGGGGGGAGTTGGGGAGTCCTTGCAGAGCAGTGCTGAGGATTTTAACACATTTTTCGCTGATAACGTCACTCGGATCCGGGCGGACCTTGACTCCGATTGGATAACAGAGTCAACTGACAACGAGTCAGTCGAGGTGACTGGGGCCTGTACTGGTCCACCTGTCTGGGAAGAGTTTGATCTGATGACACCTGATGAAGAGGACAAGGCCACTGGATCTGTGAGTTCCACCACCTGTTTACTGGATCCATGTCCCTCCTGGCTGGTTTCGGCCAGCAGAGAGGTGACACAGAGTTGGGTCCAGGAGATTGTCAATGCTTCTTTGGGGAGGAGGTCCTTCCCAGCTCCCTACAAGGAGGCACTTGTGAGCTCCCGCCTCAAGAAACCTTCCCTGGACCCAGCCATTCCCAACAACTGTCCTCCAGTCTCCAACCTTCCCTTTATAGGGAAGGTTGTTAAGAAGGGGTTGGGGCTCCAGCTCCAGCTCCAGCAGTTCTTGAAAGAAACTGATTATATAGGCCCTCAACAGTCAGATTTCAGGCCCAGCTACAGCATGGAAACTGCTTTGGTCGCATTGATGGATGAGCTCTGGCAGACCCAGGACAGGGGTTTATCCTCTGTCCTGGTGCTTCTTGACCTCTCAGGGGCTTTCGATACCATCAACCATGGTATCCTCCTGCGCCGGCTGGAGGGGTTGTGAGTGAGAGGCAGTGTCCTTCAGTGGTTCTCCTCCTACCTCTCCAGTCGGTCGCAGTCGGTGTTAGTGGGGGGTCAGAGGTTGACCTCTATGTTTCTCCCTTGTGGGGTGCCTCAGGGCTGAGTCCTCTCCCCCCTGCTATTTAATATCTACATGAAACCACTAGGTGAGATCATCCAGGGGTATGGGGTGAGGTATCATCAGTACGCTGATGATACCCAGCTGTACATCTCCACCCCATGTCCAGTCAATGAAGCAGTGGAAGTGATGTGCTGTTGTCTGGAGGCTGTTAGGGTCTGGATGGGTGTCAACAGACTCAAACTCAACCCTAATAAGACAGAGTGGCTGTGGGTTTTGCCTCCCAAGGACAATTCCATCTGTCCATCCATTACCCTGGGGGGGGATTATTGATCCCCTCAGAGAGGGTCCACTCCTCAATCCATAGCTTACATTAGAGAACCATCTTTCAGCTGTGGTGAGGGGGGTGTTTGCCCAGGTTCGCCTGGTGCACCAGTTGTGGCCCTACCTGGACCAGGAGTCACTGCTCACAGTCACTCATGCCCTCATCACTTCGAGGTTCGACTACTGTAATGCTCTGTACATGGGCTACCTTTGAAGAGTGTTCGGAAACTTCAGATCGTGCAGAATGCAGCTGCAAGAGCAATCATGGGCTTCTCCAGGTATGCCTATGTTACACCAACACTCCGCAGTCTGAATTGCTTGCCGATCAGTTTCTGGTCACAATTCAAAGTGTTGGTTATGACCTGTAAAGCCCTTCATGGCATCGGACTAGAATATCTCCGGGACCACCATCTGCCGCACGAATCCCAGCAACCAGTTAGGACCCACAGAGTTAGCCTTCCCCAGGTCCCGTCAATGAAACAATGTTGTCTGGCAGGACCCAGGGGAAGAACCTTCTCTGTGGCGGCCCCAACCCTCTGGAATCATCTCCCCCTGGAGATTAGGATTGCCCCCACCCTCCTTGCCTTTTGCAAACTCCTTAAAACCCACCTCTGCCGTCAGGCATGGGGAAATTGATTCCCCTGAGCCGTTTCCATTTTATGTATGGTTTGCATGAGATGTATGATTGTTTTTTATACTAAGGGTTTTTAAATTGTTTTAATCATTGGATTTGTACTGTTTTGTTGTTGTGAGCCTCTCCGAGTCTTCGGAAAGAGGCGGCATACAAATCTAATTAATAATAATGATGATGATGATGGTGATGATGATGATGTTGACGGTGATGATAATGATAACAATAACAATAACAACAACAACAACAACATTAACAATAACATCTGTTGGCATGGGTGTCAAGGTAAAGGATTGTTCATGCATATGCTTTGGGAATGCCCGGTAGCGCAGAACTTTTGGCAAAAAGTGCAAGAAGATATTAATAGGATGTTATATATATGATAGATAATTACTAAGGAAATGGCAGTTTTAGTTAAAAGCAATGCGATGAGAGAATTTAGAGAAATAAAACAAGCAGTGATAGAAAGCGCTTAGATGGTAATAGTCTTGGGTTGGAAGGATGCGACAAAATGGACAATGCAAAATTGGTACCGGTACATGGTGGATCATATTCAATTTGAGATTATGGATAAAAGGATGAATTCGGTTAATGAAACTGATTTGCGACAACTGATGGGATAATGGGACAAGGTATATATGGCGAGTAGAATCCGAGACCAAGCTACAAGGAATAAATTCGAATCACTTTATAATATGTAAACAGATATTTTGCTCTTGAGTTAAAATGGTATATACAAGAAACACCCCCGATCTGGTGTTGGGGTGTAAATTATTTATTTTATTTATTCATTTGTCCAATACACAAATACATAGGAAGAAAAATAGACATGTGATAATATAAAAGAGGGTGAAAGTGGGCTTAGAGGAGCGGATATATGAAAGGAAGAGAATATATAAGATAGGTGAAAGAAAGGAAAGACAATTGGACAGGGGACAAAAGGCACTCCAGTGCACTTATGTACGCCCCTTACTGGCCTCTTAGGAATCTGGATAGGACAATCGTGGAGAGTCTAAGGGAGAAGTGTTGGGAGTTAGGGATTGACACAATTGAGTCTGGTAATGAGTTCCACGCTTCGATAACTCGATTGTTGAAATCATATTTTTTACAGTCAAGTTTGGAGCAGTTCGTATTAAGTTTGAATTTGTTGCGTGCTCTTGTGTTGTTGCGGTTGAAGCTGAAGTAGTCATTGACTGGTAGGACATTGCAGCATATGATCTTGTGGACATGTTTTAGGCGCTGTAGGTCTAGGCTTTCTAGGCCCAGGATTGTAAATCTATTTTCGTAGGATATTCTGTTTCGAGTGGAGGAGTGAAGGGCTCTTCTGGTGAAATATCTTTGGACATTTTCAAGGGTGTTGATGTCTGAGATGTGGTATGGGTTCCAGACAGATGAGCAGTAGTCTAAGATGGGTCTGGCAAAAGTTTTGTAGGCTCTTGTGAGTAGAGTGAGATTGCCTGAGCAGAAGCTGCGTAGGATCAGGTTAACAACTCTAGAGGTTTTTTTGGCAATATTGTTGCAGTGAGCTTTAGCACTTAGGTCATTCGATATTAGTATTCCAAGGTCTTTTACAGAATGTGGGTTAGCAGTGAGAGATTGTTTATTCAGTTCGTATGTGCGGTTAGGATTCTTTTTGCCAATGTGGAGGGTAGAGCATTTGTTGGTTGATATTTGAAGTTGCCAGGTCAGGTGTTAGACCAGTCTGAGACAAAGTCCAGGTCTTTTTGGAGGGTGAGTGTGTTATCAGTAGTGTTGAAAAGTTTCACATCGTCGGCAAAAAGAACACAGTTGCTTTCGATATGGTCACAGACATCATTGATGTAGAGAATGAAGAGAGTAGGACCTAGTACGCTTCCCTGGGGAACGCCACTTATGACAGGGGCGGGGGTGGAGATGGCGCTACCAATTTTGACAATTTGTTGCCTATTTGACAGGAATGCAGTAATCCAGTTGTGGAGGAGTCCTGAGATGCCATAGGATTTGAGTTTTAGGAGTAGTTTGTCGTGGACCACTGAGTCGAAGGCTTTGCAGAAGTCTATATAAATTGCATCAATGGATTTTCCTTGGTCGAGCAGGGTAGTCCAAATGTTTTTGCAATGAAGTAGTTGTAGGTTGCAGGATAGTTTCTTTCTTAATCCAAATTGTTTGTTTGAGAGTAGGTTATTAGATTCTGAGGGTGATTGATCGATTTATGATTGATTCCATGATTTTACAAGGGATGCAACAAAGAGATATTGGTCTGTAGTTGTCCACTAGTGAAGGGTCTCCTTTTTTGAAAATGGGGATGACTATTGCTTTTGACCATAGCTTGGGGAGCAGAAGAAAGTTTCCTTAGGAAGTATGCACAGAGACCGTCTGGTCCGGCAGATAGGGAGGGTTTGATGTCACGGATTGCTTTTTCTACATTGTCTACAGTGAAGAAGATTTGGGTTAGGTTTTTTAGTGGGTTAGAGGTGCGATTTGCGAAAATGGGAGAAGAACCATTGCTGTTGACAAAAACAGAGCCGAAAAAAGAGTTGACGAGGTTGGCCTTGGATGGGTCATCATGGTATTCTTTGTTATTGGGTCCTACGAGTGATGGAATAGGTCTGGAGTCATTGAGTTTGTTGTTGATGAAGTTATAGAAAGCATGGTTAGACTTGGTGCGAAGGAGGCTTTCTTCTTGTTTGCTGTGATAGCTGAGGCATTCTGCTCTTATTCTTTGGCATATGCTTTTGTAGCAGACTCTAAAGTTGGTTACTGGGCTTTTTTTGTTTCTACGCCAGAGGGATTTTTGGGGGGTTTGTAGTTTCTTTATCGAGACAGGTATGTTATTTTTTTGTTTACCTCTGGAAGAAGTGAGTGGCACATGTAGTTCGATAAGCCTTTTGATTTGGAGTAAAAACATATTGTAGAGATCATCAGTGGTGATGCAGTTAGAGAACAAGGATTGCCAATTAATAAATGAGAGATTGGCGTCTATGAGTTCATAGTTGGCTTTCCTGAAATTGTACTTAGGCGCCGCATACTTCAGGTGAGTGTTTAGATGATGTAGGTTGAGGTTGAAGTTGATCGTACTGTGGTCGCTGTTGGAGTGTTCTTTTGTATGCAGTCCATAGATAGCACTTTTGCTGTTGCAGAATATGAGATCGAGACAGTGGTTGAGTCTGGTGTTGTTTGATACTAATTGTTCTAGTCCTAGGCTGGTGATGGCGTTATAGATGGTGGTATGTATAGGTTCAGTGGAGCATTCGTTTAGTGACCAGTTGATGTGTGATAGGTTGAGGTCACCAAGGAAGATAATGGGATGGGGGCAGGAGGTTGCCCAAGTTAGGAGGGAGGTTAGTTTAGTTGCATGGGTAATGTCGTAGTTTGGAGCTCTGTAGCACAGTAGGAAACGGAGTGTAGTGTTGAGGGAAATGTCACAAACTAGGCTTTCAGGGAGGATAAGATCTTGTGCAACTTGAATGTTTTTTAGATTGAGTGAGCTTTTGTAGAATATGGCTACACCACCCCCTCTGCGGGATTCGCAGTCAGACCGGAAGACCAGGTAGTTACTTTGTGTGATGATGGAGCCAGGATATGAAGAGTTCAGCCATGTTTCACAAACAAAGATTAAGTCAAATATGTTTGTGTCAAGTAGTATGAGGAATTCAGACAATTTGTTGATTATGCTTCTTGCATTGATTAGTTTACATTTGAGATTGAGTTTATGGTCAAGGGAGCGATTGGATTGAGTTGGGTTGAAATTGGATTGGAATGAGGTAGTAAGAGGCGCGCTATCTGATTTGTTGCTTGAAGTGCTGGGGGGGGGTCCGTTTGTAGATGAGGGATGATAGGTGGAGAAGATGGTTGAAGAGGGACAGTGGATTTGGAGAAGAAGGGAGGATTATGAGTTTTGGTCCTGATGCAATCAGAGCAGTAGTCAATATAGAGGTTAGTTTCACCTTGGTCACAACGTCTCCGGTGTTCGGCCCGTAGTTCACGAGAGTGGATGCGTTGGAGTAGTGTTAGGTCTGGTCTGGATCTGAGTTTGTTGTAATTTGCGTTATTTCTGGTGATGGAGTTCATGGTCCTGATGAACTGTTGTTTGGTAGTTTCATTTTTGCAGACTATTCTGCACAGCCGGGGAGCCATTGTTCCATCACTGTACTTTAGTACAGGGCCGCTTCTAGAAACCGCTAAGATATCGTCGGGGTGATTGATTGAGGATGGTGGTTGTGGATGATACTACGAATATTAGATAGATTGGATTCCCCATTTTCCTCTAGGCCAAAAAGTATGGCGTTAAGGCGTTTTTGTCTCCGTTCCATGGCATCTTGCATCAGGGTGGAGATGTTAGTAGTAGGGCTTGGAGATAGAGGCTGTGGTGGAGTATAAAGTGGTGGTGGCGGGGTGGTGTAGGGTACTTGTTTTGGTGTTTTAGCTTGTATCAGATCTTGGATGTTTTTTTCTATGGAGGCAAGCCGTGATTCCATGCTTTCTGTGTATGATTTTTTGAGTTTTAGAGACTGTTGATTGTATTACATCAGATAGATTGCCAAGGGAGTCTGGTTTGGGAGTACAGGATGGGCAGAAATAGTAGAAAGAAGGATTATCTTGAAGAAAAGTGGCGACATGCTTATTTATGTTAAGGCAGGTATGTTGAGCTGATTTTTTGCAGGAGTGACATTTTATAAATCCTTCTTGTGTATTAATAGTGTTGTTGCAAATAAAGCAGATGTTAACAGAATCATTTACTTGATTTGCTTGGGTTTTTTTCTTGGATGGCATAGCTGTTGGTTGAATGAGAGCGATTTGGAAGTGACTGCTAGGTTCCTTTGCAGCCACTAGGGGGTGTAGGAGCAACCTGTAGGGATCTGTAGCTTTGAATGAGAAAGGTTTTGGAAGTGACTGCTAGATTATTTACAGCCACTAGGTGGGGTTTGAGCGTCACTGCTAGCTGGGCGATTTTAGGGTTATGAAGGACAGAGGTTATGAAGAACCAATAATTGAGGAGCAGAGCTGGTCTTCTAGCCACGTGGTAATGGCGGAGGTTGGGGGGAGGTCGCCAAGGGCAGTCTGCTGGGCTTCAGTGCTTCGTTGGGGGGGGGGTTACTGAGGGCTCCGGAGGCTCGAGGAGTCCCCCTGGCTTCTGGTGCTCCCGGTAGAGTCAGCTGGGCGTCGAGGGCTTCGGGGGAGGTTGCTTATAGCTCCGGAAGCTCGGGGGAGTCCTCCTGGCTTTGGGCGCTCCCGGAAGGATCAGCTGGGCATCGGGGCTTTGAAGGAGGTCGCTGAGGCCTCCAGAGGCTGGGGGGAGTCCTCCTGGCTTCGCTGGGGGGAGTCCTGGCGCTGGGGCTCTGGGCCAGTTTCGCGTCAGGCAGTCAGCTGGGCGTCAGGGCTCCCGGTAAATAGCTGGGCTCAGGGGAATCCTCTTGATGTCGGGTCCCTGGGGGGATCTGCTCAGCGCTGGGGCTCTGGGCCAGATTCATGCCAGGCAGTCAGCTGGGCATCGGGGCTCCCAGTAGCTGGGTATTTTTTTTTATTTATTTTTTTTGGTGTCGGGTCCCCAGAGAATCAGCTTGGCGTTGGGGCTCTGGGCCGGTTTCATGCCAGGCAGTCAGCTGGGCGTCGAGGCTCCCAGTAGCTGGGTATTTTTATTTTTATTTTTATTTTATTTTGGTGTCAGGTCCCTGGGGAATCAGCTCGGTGCTGGGGCTCTAGGCCAGTTTTCGCACCAGGCAGTCAGCTGGGCGTCGGGGCTCCCGGTAGCTGGGTAGGTAGCTGGGCTCGGGGGAATCCTCATGGCATGGGGGGGTCCCCAGGGGATCAGCTCGGAGCTGGGGCTCCGGGCCGGTTACAGTACTCACCCTCAGGACCACTGAGCCAAGCAAATTTTCTTTATTTTTATGTTTTTTTGATGTTTTTCGCCATGGTCTGTCAGAGCAGCAGTTCCCTCCCTCCTTCTTGTTACCCACTCGGTCGCTCGTTCTGTTTTTCTGTTTTTCTGTTGGTGGGCACTAGTCACAGAGCACCTGTTTTATGTTGTGTGTGTGTTTATATTTTAAAAAATCAATTTAAAAAATACAACAGTGATAGCTTAAAGAATTATATTTTCTTCCATTAGTTAATTTGTAACTTCATTTAGTACAACCAATCCTTCAATTCATTGATCTTTGAATTAAGTCTTATTCACTATTCATAATAATTATAACCATATAATGTACCATAATGAATTTTAGAAAGTAAATAGATTTTTAAAAATCTATTTACTTTCTAAAATTCATTATGGTACATTATGGTAAATCTATTTCCCTTCTTTATTAAATCAACCATTTTCATGTTTCCAACTCACTTTTCTTGCTTCTTCCCCCTTTTTCTTCTTTTTGTGTTTATATCTCCATCTTCTTTTCCTCCAAGCTTCCCCACTCTTTAAAAATAGTACTTGTCCAATTCTAACTTCAATTTTTATTCCTCTTTCCTCTATATTACCCCCTTCTTTTTTTTAATTGTTTCATTCATTGACAATATTTTCTCCCCATTCTCTTTTGATCATTGTAAAACCCAGTAAAATCATCATGAATTATAATATATTCATTAATTTGTTCATTTGCAATATCTTTTTTCTTTTTATCAATGTAGCTTTCAATATAGTCATCTATCTGGTTATTCTATTCTAAATCTATCTGGTTATTCTATTCTAAATCCACCTCTTTTTCTGTCTTCTTCTTTATTTTCATTGTTACAGATGTTGTTAACCTCTAGTTAACAACATCTAGTTTATCCTTAAAGCCATTGTTATTCTTTAGTTCTTTTTCTCTTTCCTTTTCTTCTTCTTATTATGTATTAGATTTGTATGCCGCCCCTCTCAGTAGACTCGGGTGGCTCACAACAATTCTCAGTCCCAAAAAACTCTTTTAAAATCCCATAAGGTATATTTTATGTCTTTTATGTCCTCATGAAGGTCTTTTTAAAATGCCACCAATTCTTCATAATTGCTTGCCTCCATCTCATTTTTATCAAGAATTCATTAAGTATTACAAAATCCAGGTGTTAACAGATGCCTGCTCCGACAGCCTTTTTAGTATATCAGTCTCTACCTTTAAAGTCCCAATCTGTTATCCTTTTCAACGTTCAAGTTTCTTCAAAGTTCAATCTAATAAAAACAGATCAAAGTTGTCTTTCAGAAAAATTACATATTATTCCTTGCACAGTGCTTCTCAGATACCAAAATAATTTCCTTGTTGAAGGTCAACAGCTGTAAAAACATCTATGAAAATTTCCCACTATTGCAATTATTCCTCCAATCTGTAGATGGTACCTATGCTTCCAAATCTACTTTTTTATTCCATATTTTTCCTCAATGTTTAAATCAGTTTTGACCACACCGAAAATATTCTCTTATAATCTTCTTTACCGAATTCTTTAAAAGTACTTTATAGTCAAAATCCAGGTTTTCAATTATAATTCCATCTCTTTTTTCCCCTTGTAAAAATTCCATGGTTTCCCATGGTTCTCCGCTGCTAGCTAGCCACTTCCTATACTTTCAATCCTTTCAGTCTTTCAAGCTTCTATTAGCATTTGCACTAACCAACACTAAATTCAACTACTCCTTCGCTCTCCAGCACTCAATCTTGTACCTTCTTTCCCAGGTGACTTCTCTTTTTAAAAAAAACAATCCCGCCATTTGTGGCTGGTGCAACTAAGATGATATTTTGAGTGTCGTCTTCCTTTGCTACTGGTGAGAGGACCTTGTCAGTTCCTCAGGTGGTTTGCCACTTTCCCCAACTTATCACTTAACTTTGTCCCCACCCGTACAAGGCAGTTCTGACCTGGTTTTAATTGAGGCAGAACTCCTCTAACTGCAAGAATATCAGAATCCCCCAGCAGAGCACAGTGAACACCCATCTTGCCACAGCATTTGGCCATGCCCTCCTCTCACTTACTAGAAATTCTTGATATTTAATTTCTACCTGTAGAAAAGTTCCTTTAATGGTTTACCACTTGAAAGATAGCTGGAATTGGTTAGACCATACTGAAAAACATCTAAATGCAGTCACTTGTTAAGTCTAACATGCATTTGTTTCTTTAGGTTAATAATAATAAACAGATGTCTCCCACCTTTAAGGCCATCCCATTTTTCATCCAAAATTATTCAAGGCTCAAATCATTTTAAACAGAAACATTAACATTGAGATAAAATAAAACAATATCATCTGGAAAATTGCTGGAGAAATGAAAAATATGGTGCATTTCATGTTATGTCAAGAGGTAGAGAAAATGAAGGATTGGAAGGAAGTAGTTTCCAAAGTTTAGGAACTATATAAGAAAAGATATCTGTTTCTCAGATATTTAACAATAAATCATAATGGCTTCAGAACAGGTCTTTCAATCTTTATTTTTTATGTGTCCTTGAGTGAGTATTGACTCCTGGCCACTGCCTGGGGAAGACCATGAAGTTTTCTTGGTAAAATTTCAGAAATTATTTGCCATTGCTTTTCTTTCCTTAGGTTTCAAGAGAGTGACTGGCCCAATGCCCCCCAGCTCACTTCATGCTGACAGTACAACTAGAACTCATGGTCTCCCAGTTTCTAGCTTGTTACTTTAACCACTATACGAAGCTGGTTCTCTCAATGTTCTTCAGATCTGTAAAAGTCTAAATCAATTATACATAGAAAAAAGTCTATTCATTCATTCGTTCGTTCGTTTGTTTGTTTATTTATTTATTTATCTATTTGACTTCTATGCAATCCCGAAGGACTCAGGGCAGTTTACAATAATATGAAAAAGTACAGTTAACAATAAAAAGAAGTCAAGTACAAATTAAAATAATAGCCCCAGTTAAAACCTACAACCCAGCAATCCAATGAAAACATACATATCATTCAATACAATTTGACCATGAAAGATGTACAATTCATGGCCCCCAGGCCACATCTTCATAGCCTTTTGGAAGGCCAGCAGGGTGGGAACGGTATGGACATCGAGGAGGAGTTGGTTCCACAGAGTTGGGGTGGCCACAGAGAAGGCCCTCCCCTGTGGCCCCGCCAACATGCATTGCATAGTCAATGGGACCCAAAGAAGACCAGCAATGTGCAATCTTATTGGTCTCTGGGAGGCATACGGCAGGAGACTGTCTTGTAAATAAGGGTTGACAATAATGCTAGCAGGTTGTCTTCATCACAGATCATTAGTGTATCCTTTAGCCATTTTGAAATAAAAAAATTCACTTGAATATATCTGTTATTTCAATATTATAATTTTAATTGATATTTTCAGGGCATGACTGGTTTTGTGGGAGATCCAGGATACCCAGGAAATGATGGAGACCCGGTAAATTATGTTATTTTTGAATTAATCCCTCAGTGTTTGGAATAAATACATATTTGATTATATACTTACAAAATGTTTGATTTTCTGTTTCAGGGTCCCCGGGGAATTCAAGGAATTCAAGGAAAGCAAGGTGATATAGGAGAATGTGGCACTAGGGGGCGAAAAGTAAGAATTTACCCATCATTTCCTTTCGATATTTTGTATTATTCTGCTTTTAATGTATGTGTGTTACATTGGTTTTATTATTATTATTATTATTATTATTATTATTATTATTATTAATTAGATTTGTATGCCGCCCCTTTCCGCAGACTCGGGGCGGCTCACAGCAGTAATAAAAACAATATACAGTAACAAATCTAATATTAAAGTTTAAAATAACAATTTTACATTAAAAAGCCTAAAAACCCCAGTATATAAAAAATAATACACACAAACATATCATACATACAGCTACATAGGCAAGGGGGGATGTCTCAGTTCCCCCATGCCTGACAGCAGAGGTGGGTTTTAAAAAGTTTATGAAAGGCAAGGAGGGTGGGGGCAGTCCTGATCTCTGGGGGGAGCTGGTTCCAGAGGGTTGGGGCCGCCACAGAGAAGGCTCTTCCCCTGGGTCCCACCACACGACATTTTTATGTTTTAATGCATAACTGTTTAAATCTTTCAGGGTCAACGAGGATTGCATGGAAAACAGGTATAGTAAGAAAATATTTAATATGTACAAAATTTTAATTACTGCAGTTTATTTAACATTAATTTATAGCCTAAGGGATTAGATCTCTGATACATACGATAGAAAGGCCTGGATTCAAAAAGAAAAAAAATGAAATTGTAGCAAGCATTATATAAAAAATTTCATAGTATGTTAGCTGAAATGAAATTCAAGCCAAAGTGATGGAGAAAATAACTGACAGTCTTTTACTAATTTTGGTCGTCTACTGAAACTGACATATATTTAACTTCTGTGGACAATATCATGTTGGATAATAAATGTGAAAACTGAGCTGATATTGATTTTATTCTCTCAGGGACAGGATGGGTCTGATGGAGTTGGTGGAATTCATGGGGAAGAGGTAAAAAAAAGTTATTAATTTTGCTATGTGCCAGTGATGTTTATGTGTACATAAATGCATGTCAGTGTGAATTTTCACGCAGTGATAGATGATATACATGAATAAACACATATATGTGTCTATTATTTTTTAGGGACCCCTTGGATTTCGAGGACTAAAAGGCGAGAAGGGAGACCTAGGAGAAATGGTAGTATTTAAAATCTTATGTTGCCTTACTTTTGAAAATCAGTAGAACTCCAGCATTTCTGATGCATTGTTTGGCATTTGAAAGACTCCAGTGCTTCCAATTAAAGTAATCAATTTGTATAACTCTTCAAAATTCAATGGTTTCTCCCTGCCAAAATGTTTCTTTCAGATGAGGTTAGATGCTTTTGTTGAGTCTCCATGAGATACTTCTTTGGGGCAATCAATACTGTTAGAGCTGCACTTTTGGAAGCTAACCCAATCCAGCCAGCCAGCCACAGACCAATATATAAGAAGCTGAAGTCTTCAAAAGAACACACTGCAGCAGGAGTTCTTGAAAAAATATAGTTCTTCGTAGCAAATATTACTTTTCTATTTACACTATTACTTATACTCTTATCTTACTATACATAAGCCACATTATAACTAGTCAACCACTACTACCATTACAACCACAGCAACCAACAAAGACCAATGCAAAGGTTTCTTACATGTTTATATATTTACCAACCAATCAGGTTACAGCATATTTACTTGACTTACAATGATTCAGCATTCTCTAAGTATAATAGCCATTATATTGACTACAGTCCTTCTTCCTGCATTGGGATATTATATCAAGTTAGGCCTAATCCTGACACTCCTTCTAATATTCCAATTCAGCAATACACATCTTGTCCTTCATAGCTCTATGTTGTGCATTTAACAATGGTTTTGTAAATATATCTGCAGTGTTACATTCAGTTTTAATATAACATAATTTAATATTCCCTGATTGTACAAGTTGTTTAACATTTTGATATCTGACTGCAATATACTTAGTTCTTGATTTTAAGTTTTCTGCTTCTGCAAGATACATGCAAGTTTGAGAATCTTCAAATACAGGTATAGATTTTACTATATCTATGCCATAATATTTTAATAATTGGTTTATTCAAATCAACTCACAACATGCCTCTGAAAGAGCAGAATATTCAGCTTCTGCTGTGGACAGACTGATTGTTGTCTGTTTCCTAGATTTCCATACTTTGGGAATGTCTGCAAACTTAATTATAGTTTGTGCAGGACTTCCTGTCATTTAAGCTTGTAAATGAGCTATAACCATGCAAATCAGAATATTTTCCCTTCCTGATACTATATGTAAACCATGCTGAACAGTTATCTTAGTACCCTCTTAAGTGTGTGCCAATCTTTTAAACTTTTCTACTCAAAACTCCCACTGCATATGCAATGTCTGACCCAGTATAGTTGACAATATGAAGAAGACTTCCTATAATTGACCTGTAGAGATCTTGATGTCCAAATAAATAATTACATTCTTGAGCATGACAATCAGTTAACATAGGGGTTTTAACTATTTTGGCATCCTGTAACCCCACTCTATCTACCAATTCTACAATCTTTTTCTTTTGACTCAATACAATCTCCTGTTTACCTGTTTGTATAGTATCAATGACTTGTTATGATCATTAAATATTTGCATAATTGTCCAATCATCCATGGTACAAACACAAATGCCATCTACATACACAAGTATCATTATTTAGTTCTGTCCAACATCTTTGTTGTATACACATGTGTCAGCTATGCTACACCTAAATCTCATTTGAATCAGTTTTTCATTTAAACAGGTATACCATAGAGAGCCTTTTTTCATTTATACACTTTATTGCCATCCTCAAGTTCAAAACCAGAAGCTTGCTTTAGATAGACATCCTCCTGTTCTGTTCAGGTCTATGTGACCTGAATCGAAGTTTGAGACCCTGTAAAAATTTTTCCTGCATATCTGAAACTTGAAATTTCATGACTTTGCATCATGTTAGGGGTTCTTTGTATGAGAATTTCTTTTGGGGGGGGGGCGGCTTAGTTTTTGCTGGGCAAAAAACCCTCACACTTGTACTGTTCCTGGATCAATACCACCTGGACCGAAAATGGTTTATTTTAGGTACTTAAATTTGGTCTTTTTGAAAACTTTTTTCACTGGGAAACTAGTTTGAACATTTCTGCACACAATGAAATGAAAATTGAAATGAAAAAATTAATGCTTATTTTTTAATTTTGCTCATAAGAGCCCGCCACCCCGTTTTTGTTATTTTTTTTCAATTTATAGATAGTTTAGCCTTAAATTGGCATCTAGATAAGCACATTCAAAATTGAAATGTTTAATTTTGAATCCTTTTTGTAACGCTAAAGCTAGCATAATTCTCATAGATTCTGCTTTAGCAGTGGGTGAATAGGTTTTGTCAAAGTTTTGTAAATAATTTTGGATTAATCCCTGTGCTACAAGCCTTGCTTTATACTTCATACTGCAGTTAGGCATTAACTTTAATCTAAACACCCACTTAGATCCAATTATTTTTCTATCTTTGGGCAGATCAACAATGTCAAATACTTCCTGTTTCTGTAGTACTTCATATTCAACCATCATAGCTTGTTTACATCTCTAATTTTCTTCTAGTGACCTCTGTAACATATCATCATAGCTACATGGTTCACTTAAAACACTATACACATAAATACTCTGTGAATAGCCATACCTTTCTGGAGACTTCCCAATATTAGTCCTTTCTGATCGTCTGGGTAACACTCTTTCTTCACTAATATTTTGTGATTCCTCAGGCTCTGATACTTGTTCTTCTTCATCTTCAAGTTTCACACTGCTTTCTACTTTTGGAGAACTTCTTTGTTCCAACTCACTTTGACCTAACTCAGTTGGTTTGGTCTCTAAAAATATTTCCATATTCAAATGAATCTTTTCCCAATCATGATGTTTTTCAAAATTTGCACTTCTTGATATAACCACCTTTCCATAAGAAGTTGAAAGCCTGTATTCCCTGGAATGCCCATCATATCCCACAAATCTAAGCTTTTTCCACTTTGGCTGTCCCTTTAACTGTTGTTCTTCTGGAATTAATACATATGCAAAGGAACCAAAAATTATCAGGTGTTGTAAACTAGGATTTTTCTTATACAACCTGTAATATGGAGTCTGGTTTATACGTGAGCTTCATGTCCTATTAACAAGATGGTTGCAGTGTTTATTGCCTCAGCCCAATAAAGAAAAGGCAAATTTGCATCAGTTAATAACTCATATGTTAATGTTTAATACTCCTATTTTCCTTTCCACAATCTATTCTCAACAGGTTAATAGGGATTAGTCAGTCTATGTAATATACCTTTTAATCTAAGCCATCGTTTGAAATGTAAACTAGTAAACTCTCCACTTCTGTCTGTCTGCAATTTTTCAACCTTACAGGTAAACTGTCAATCATGTTAACCCATTCCCTGAATTTTACAAATACTTCACTTTTGTATTTTAACAATATACAAAATGTATACCTTGAAGAATCATCCACTAGAACAAAAACATATTTAGCCCCTCCTTGACTAGTTTTGTATGGTCCAGACAAATCCCCATGAACCAACTCAAAAGGTCTGTTTGTAATTCGTGTGCTAAATCTAGGAATAGGAAATCTTTTTACTTTTACTTTGCTGCAAACTGAGTATCCAAAAATTTATTGCAGCCTTTCACCTTCAAACCACAAATATCGGTTAACTTCTTTAACGAATCAAAACTAGTATGACTAAATACTCTGTGAAGATAGTGTATACAATTATTGTATAATGGTTGATTTATAATACTTGTAGCATTCCCTTTTTCAGACTTATCCTTCATCACATGTAATTTATTTTCTAATTCACCTTCAGCATATAAAACAGTGTTTTTCAATATAGAACATTTCCTTTCATAAAAGTGGATTACATACCCCTCAGCGGTCAACTTCCCCACACTTAACAAACAAAATTTTAGTGTAAGTACACAAATAACATTATCTATTGTTGTGTTTAAACAAGAAATATAAGCTGACCCAGATAACTGTACTTTCATTTCTGTACCATCAGCTAATTTAACCTGGCTTATCTCTGAAGTCTTTAAATCACCCTGTAATAAGTCTTTGTTGTTGATGATATGCTCTGTGCAAGCCGAATCCAGAATCCACTTCGCTTTATCTTGAAGACCTTTCCCTGACACCAGAAATGCTGAAGCCTCTTCTTGACTTCCATCCATAAACTGTCTTTGTTTAGCACAATCCATCAATTTTAATGTAACAAAGTCAAGGTTCAAAGAACTTTCAGGTAAACTTTGTATACTAAGCACAAATTGTTCCCATGTTTTGTCTAGAGATGATAATACAATATATGCTTTGTGATCCTCTGGAAAAGTTAACCCTCGCAATTCCAACTCTGCAAATAATGTTTTCATCTTGGTTTTTTTTGTATTTTTTTATATTTTTCTCTCAACGTACATCCAAACAATACAATGTACCATTTAGTTTTCCATAAATAAAATGCAGTATTTTGTTAGTAACTGATATCAATCATCAAAAAAGTTGCAAAAGTTGTTTTTTCTAATTTTGTCATACAGTTACATATATTTTATTTTAATTAATTTCCCTCTTTAATGTTCCTGCAAAAAATACACCAATTATATTTCTAACTTGTTAAATATTATGCCAAAGTACTTTCTTCCTTTTTATATACAATTTTCTATAAACCAAAAAAACCTTTTATAGCCAATCAGATGATAACCAAAGAAAATTAAAAACAAAACATAAACATATAAAAATTTCAGATTACTTCTCCCCTCTAAATAATACATTTACCTGATCCCAAATTTAAAAATTATTTCAGTCATCTAACACTTAGCCAATCAATACTTATTTTCAATCAATTAATAATCATTAACATCATTAATCTTCCCAATAATTCTAAAATCAATTCCACTTATGCATTAATTCAAATCAGTATCACCTACCACAAATCTTATTATAATCAATACTTCTAACTCAGCGGTCTCCAAACTACGGCCCGCGGGCCGGATGCGGCCCGCTGAGGCTATTTACCCGGCCCGCAGCAGCGTGCAAGATTTTACCATATAATATACTAAGTTCCCGAATCTCCCCTCCACTCTGCTGCTGAGCGTCTGGTGGTGGCAAGGAAGAGGAAAGCCAGGGGGCAGGGAGGAAAGCACCCTATGGCAGAGCAGCAACAGTTCCTCTCCCTAAAGGCGAGAAAGAAATTGGCCAATTGCTTTCCTCCCTGCCCCCTGGCTTTCTGCCTCCTCTCCAGACACTCAGCTGCAGACGGTCTTGGTCCCTCCTGCTTTTTTTTTTTTTTTTTTTTGCATCGGTGAAGTTTGCGCGCGTTTGGGCACTTTTGGTGTTGGGGGGGTCTGCTGCGGAGAGGGAGAGAGAGAGAGAGAAAGAGGGAGACATAGAAAGGGAGCGAGAGAGAAAAATAAAGCAAGAAAGAGAGGGAGAGAGAGAGCGGGAGAGTGCTGCTTTTTTGCTTTTTCGCTGCCCCGCAGGGAGCCTGGAAGCCCTGCAAGAGCGTCTGGAGGGGGCAGTAAACAATTTATCAGGACCCCCGCGCACTAACTTGTTAACGGCCACACCGTCCCGGCCAGGCGACGGGGAGGCCCTCCCGATGCTTGCCCTCCGCCCAGGCCCCGCACTTGGAGCTGGGGGCGACGGGCCTAGCCTCGGCTTACTTGGCCCTGGCACGGCCGAAGCGTGGGGCGGAGTAGGCGGCGGCGGCTGCTTCAGGCCCGCCCCCGAGCTGAGCTTCCTTTGGCTTCCTTCGAGGCAAAGCTGCAAAGCTCACCTGCCGCCTCGAAGGAAGCCAAAGGAAGCTCAGCTCAACGAGGACCGGCTGTTGGTCCCTTGAAGCTGCCGCTGCCCACTGCAGAGATCCCTTCGCCCGAACGGAGGCGGCGGGCTCAAGGGACCAAGAGCCGGTCTTTCTCGGCGCTGATTTGTTGCAGCCTCTGAGTCCGCCTCCGGGCGAAGGGATCTCCTCGGGGAGAAAGGAAGGAAGCCAAAGGAAGCTCAGCTCAACGAGGACCAGCTGTTGGTCCCTTGAACCCGCCACCGCCTACGTTCGGGCAAAGGGATCTCCGCAGTGGGCATTGGTGGCGGTGGCAGCTTCAAGGGACCAACAGCCGGCCCTCCTTCAGCTGAGCTTCTTTTGGCTTCCTTCCTTTGGCTTCCTTCCTTTGGCTTCCTTCCTTTGGCTTCCTTCCTTTGGCTTCCTTCCTTTCTCCCCGAGGAGATCCCTTCACCCGGAGGCGGACTCAGAGGCTGCAACAATTCAGCGCCGAGAAAGACCGGCTCTTGGTCCCTTGAGCCCGCCGCCTCCGTTCGGGCGAAGGGATCTCTACAGTGGGCAGCGGCAGCTTCAAGGGACCAACAGCCGGTCCTCGTTGAGTTGAGCTTCCTTCGGCTTCCTTTGTGGCGGCAGGTGAGCTTTGCAGTTTTGCCTCGAAGGAAGCTCAGCTCGGGGGCGGGCCTGAAGCAGCCGCAGCCTACTCCGCTCTGCGCTTCGGCTGCACCGGGAGCTCTGGTAGGCGCGGGGCAGCAGGGCAAGCCACGAAGGTGGCGCAGCGTGGGTCAAGTGGGAGGGCACAGCAGTAGTCGTAAGGCGGCGGTGGGGCGGTTGGCTGCAAGGCACCGCCGCCGGTGGCTTGATGTGTTGCAGGACACCGTACATTGCTGGCGCTGCACTGGGCATGGGGCTGGCACCTCCGTCCTGGGCCAGCCAGCGGGCCAGCGCCAGCAATGTACTGTGACCCGACGTCGGTGCCACCGTCTTGGGAGCTTCTGCTTGCAGCCGACTACCCCGCGGCGTGTTGCAGGGCAGAAAAAGAAAGAAGAGAGGAAGGAAGAGAGAAGAAAAGGAGAGAGAGAAAGAAAGCAAGAGAGAAAAGGAGAGAAAACAAGTGAGGGGGGAGGGAATGTGAGAGAGAAAAATGAGAAAATGATGGAGGGAAAGAACGAGGGAGAGGGAAAAAAACAAATGAGAAAGAAGGGGAAAAAGGGAGAGGGAAGAGAGAAGTGGGAAGGAGGGAGGGAGGGAAAGAAGGAGAAGTGGCAGGAAAAGGAAGGAAGGAAAGGAGGAAGGAAGGAAGAAGAAATGGAGGGAACAAAGAAGGAAGGAAGAATGAAATGAATGGAGGGGGCGGGGGAAGGAAGGACTTTTTGGGGGGGGGGGTAAATTTTTTTAAATTTTTCTCAACATACATTCAACCAATACAATGTACCATCTAATTTTCCCTGAATAAAATGCGGTATTTTGTCAGTAACTAATATCAATAATCAAAAAAGTTGCAAAAGTTTTTTTTCTAATGTTGTCATCCAGGTACATACTTTTCTTTTAATTAAATTCCCTCCTTAATGTTCCTTCAAAAAGTACAACACCAATTATATTTCCAACTTATTAATCATTATGCCAAAGTGCTTCCTTCTTTATATATTTTTCTATAAATATTTTATACATTTTTCTATAAACCAAGAAAACCTTGTTTAGCCAATCAGATGTTAACAAAAGAAAATTAAAAACAAAACATAAACATGTATGAATTTCAGACTTCTTCCCCCCCTCTAAATAGTACATTCCCATTTTGTTTTTTAATGTTAAAATAAGGTATGTGCAGTGTGCATAGGGATTTGTTGATAGTTCTTTTTATAGTCCGGCCCTCCAACAGTCTGAGGGGCAGTGAACTGGCCCCCTGTGTAAAAAGTTTGGGGACCCCTGTTCTAACTCTATTAAAACAAATCACAATTCCTAAGTTCACATATCTAAATAGGGAAAGAATTAATGTTTAAAAAGAACAAATGAAAGAGTACTCCAGCTTAATCAACCCTTCTCAAACTCCAATTTCTTTAAACTGAGCATAACTTTGAAGCAAACCCTTTTCTTTTTTTCTTTTTTTATATTCCCTTTTAATCCTCCTTTCCATTTCATTCTTTCTATTTCTTCTCTTAACACCTTCAATTTTTGCAAATGTCAACTTTTTGTATTTTTCCAACCAATCACTTTTGATATTGTTTTCTTTTTGAGTCTGGTCAACCCCTAGCTCCAAATCCCATCCTTTTAATTTTCTTTTTGTGCTAGTTTCAATATATTCATAGTAAAACATGTGATCAACTGCCCAATCATTGACCAAACAATTCTTGATGGTTTTTTCAGTATCATTTGTTAAGGCAACAAAGTAATCCGATTCAATAACATGTCCTTTAGTCTATCCATTCTCCATATTGCCCGTATCTTGTTTTCCATCTTGTCCTAGTTGTCCCGGAAAATCCTCTGTTCCACTTTTCTCTTTTGAATCATTTGCTTCCTTTGTTTCTTGAGTAATTCCTATACAGTCTCTCATTGATTCTCTAAATTCAATCATCATTCCTCAAATATCATTAAAATTTTCTCTGATCTCCTGAATCTCTGATTTCTCCATGTCTATAGAAAAAAGACTTTTATTTTTGCAGCTGTTTAAACAAATTCTCTTAAACAGCCTAGTATATTATGTCCACCAAATTTGTGAGATAAATAAGTTCAAGAGTTTTTATTTTTTCCCCCTCAGAAGTTCGTACAAAGTTCAAATCCACAATCTTCTTTTATCACCTTTTCAAAGAAATTCTGTCCTCCCCTTAGGTTCTCTTTTTCTTTTTGCCTTTTTCAAGGCCAAACAGCAGATGTTAATTAAATAAGCAAATAATTCTTCCATGAATTATGAATTTCTTCCAATAGATGGCAGCACCATTAATCCAAAAAAGAAAAAAGGCCTTACTTCCAGTTTTAAAATGTTAAGCCCAAACGGGGAAGGAAGAATTCTGAAATTTAAAACAAGTTAAGTCTTTTAAGCCAAATCTTAATCAATCTAAGCATCCAAAAGCCACCACCTGGATCTTAGCTGTTGCTTTCCAATGCAGTCAATAGACATTGAACAGTTCCGATATTTAATTAGCCGCCTTGCTCAGCTTCCCCAAATCACTTTCTCCTTGATCAAAAGAATGGTTCTATTTAAAAAAGAAAAACTTTTGGTAAATCCTTCATCCCAACTCACAATTTTCGTCCACTCAACCTCCTGCACAACTCTTTAAGAATTCCTTTCTTCTTTCTGGATGACTTCCAACTAAGTAACAAGTCTCTTCCTGAGACATAGTCTAGCCATGGCTATGGCGACTGAAGCTGTTTCACTCCACCATTGGTGGAGGCTCCAGGCATTGTATACATGGGGTATGCTGACTCCAAAACAGACCCTCAGCCAAGTCCCCTTCTTCACCTTCCTTTCAGGAAGGCTTTGGGCCAATTCAAAAGAATCAGAACCCCCAAATGGCAGGGATTCAGATATCCTGCTGTCAGAATGCAGGAGATTCTGTCTCACCAGGCCGGTGACCATGCCCCTCTCCTTCATCTTGTTTAAATGGATATTAATATATTCTCCTGGCTGAAGTTTCAAATTAAACTGTCGTGTTAAAACGACCTTGGCACCAGCTGTTTATCTTTGATATAACTCTTTGAATCTCTGCCAAACCTCAAATGCACTGTGGTCACTTTTTATGTTAATGAACTGGATGTCCTCCACGGCCAAAACTATGTTGCTTTTGATCTTTGATCCAGTTTTTGTTTTTCTACATCATTATCATCAGAGCTATCACATCCCAAAGTCCTTCTCTTATCAATAAACTTTGCATTTATATACTCCATGAATGATAGTTAGTCTCATTTAATCTGGCATTTAATGTGCCCATGTTTCAGTGAGGTTTTTTTTATTCCACGCATGCTGAAACACAGGTGCACCTGCGACTCTGTGTGCGATTTGGCTACCTCCACAGGTGCAGCAGCAAAATTGTGCTAGCCCCGCAAGAACTTATGAGCCACAGTGGCTAGCACAATTTAGCATCCCGGCTTGTAGCCCACTGCTGGGTATGCAGTACCGATAGAAAAATTTTAGTCAGGTACGCAGAACCGGTAGAAAAAAAATTGATTTTTTAATTTCTTTTTTTCGCTTCTGGGCTCTGGGTATGTTTTTCCTATCACAGTAAATGATGCTGAATGTGTATAATTTTAGAAGAGCTGTATGTATGTGTGTGTGTGTGTAGATACACATACAGTTTATATAGTAGAGAATGCATATTTTCATGTGCTGTGTGTAATATGTGTGTACACGTATGGCATATATACATAGAATTAAATAGTATATTTTGGATGTTAAGTAATAGTAAATAGATAGGGAAATTATATTTTTTTGAGGCAAGGAAAGACCAGGCACCCTAACCCAAACCCAAACCCTCGACATGAGTGACATCAAGTTGGCCACCTTTAATCACATGACCTTTAAGTCACTTCCACCTGGTCACATGGCCGGCAATCCACAGCCACAAAATAAGCCATGCCATATTCTGGGTCCTTGGTTTCCAAATGTTTCCACTGTCTGTGTGGAATATTCCCTAAGTAGTATTTACAAATAAAAAAATATTTTAAAAAAATTTAAGTTGTAAAAATACTTTTAGAGCTGTAAGCTTAAATGGATGAGATTGGATTTACTTCTGAGAAGACATCAATAATAATAATAACAACAACAACAGAGTTGGAAGGGATTTTGGAGGTCTTCTAATCCAACCTCCTGCTTAGGCAGGAAACCCTACAGTACTTCAGACAAATACATATCCAACATCATCTTAAAAACTTCCAGTGTTGGAGCATTTACATCTTCTGGAGGCAAGCTGTTACACTGATTAATTGTTCTAACTGTCAGGAAATTTTGACTTAATTGTACATTACTTCTCTCCTTATTTAGTTCCCACCCATTGCTTCTTTTTCTACCCTCAGGTGTTTTGGAAAATAGATTGAATCCCTCTGCTTTGTGGCAACCCCTGAGATACTGGAACACTGCTACCATGTCTCCCCTGATCCTTCTTTTCATTAAACTAGCCATGCCCAGTTCCTGCAACTGTTGTTCATATATTTTAGCCTCCAGTCCCCTAATCATCTTTAGATAAAATCAATTTGAATTTTTAACCAATATGTAAGTCATGTTACAGTACAGGGTTATTATTAAAATGTCATCAAAGTTAAGTGTTTCTCAATTTAAAGCAATTGCAATTCAATCTAACATGAATTTTGAAACAAACACATCTAAGCAGAATTGTTTTACACAAGTATCATATATCTTTAGGGCAATACAGGACCCAAGGGCCCTCCTGGTGACCTAGGACAAAAAGGCTTCCAAGGAGATCATGTAAGTTTATTTTCAAAAATAATACTGTACTACATTGTATTGCATTTTAGTATATTGTATGATATATATGCATGTTTGTATGTTCAAGAGAAAAAATAAAAATAAAGGATATTTTCTATTTGATTATATAATGATTAATTGGAAAATCTTAGCATCTATGAATATAGTAAGGTAGAGTAACTGCAGCAGTAGAGAGGGTATCAAAAAACAGGAGGGCTTTTTTTTAAGACACTGGCCTGAATAGGTCAGAACAACCTCACAAAGAAATTAAAGAAAGAGAAGAGGAACAGGGGGCTGCCTGTAAAGAGAGGGAGGAGGCTCAAGGTGCTAAGAGAAAACAGCCACAAATACAACAAGAATTGGTCTTAAGTAGTAGACTACGAGAACCCAAAGAAACCAAGAAATATTACAAATAGACATGTGGTCTGATATCAATTTTTTTTCTGTCAACGTAAATGGATTAAATAACCCAAGAAAAAGAAATCAAATATTTTCTAAGCTTAAAAAACAAAGAGCGCAAATTATAATTTTACAAGAAGTACATATTAAAAAATTGAATAGAAAACTATTATGCAATCAAAAACTAGGTAATATTTTTACCAGTTTAGCCAACCAAAAAAAAGAGGTATTGCAGTTTATATAGATGAAACAATTGAGACTAAACAACTATACAGTGATCAAGAGAGTAGAATCCTAATGTTACAAGTAAAATTAGAAACAGAACCTCTCATCATTGTATCAATCTATGCACCAAATGAAAATCAAAAACAATTTTATAAGAAATTACATGACAAAATAATCGAGTTATCTATTGAAAATATGATAATAGTTGGAGATTTTAATGCTATTTCTAAAAGTCAAATTTACTATTCAGGTAAAAAGAAAGATAAGAAAAAGAAAACAATTTTACCAACAACATTTTGGAAAATGAGTTCAGAATTATTATTGCAAGATATTTGGCGTGAACGTCATCCATTAAATAAACAATATACCTTTTATTCAAATCCCCATAAAATTTGGACCAGAATAGACATAGCATGGGCCCCAGCACACACTTCAGAATATATCTCGAATATTGAAATAGAAACAAACACAAACAACTGGGCAGATCACAATCCATTAGTAATTTCTTGGAAAGGAAACAAAAAATCTAGCAATTGGTGAATGAATAGAAATATGTTACGAGATCCTCAATATACAGAATGGATAGAAAGAGAATTAGAAATTTTCTTTAATATAAATAAAAATATAGAAATAACACCACAAAATTTGTAGGACACAACAAAGGCGTATATATGCAGCCTGACAATTTCCTATATGGCAAAAAAAAAAAAAAAGAGAAAAAGAAACAATTCCAACAATTAGTGGAAGAATTAAAAGATTTAGAAGCAGTATCACAAGATGATAATACAGTTAAAGGGAAAATGGGTTTAATAAAACATAAAATAAATTTGATAGAACAAGAACAAATAGCTGAAAAAATAAAAAGTGCTAAACAGGAATATTTTGAACATGCAAATAAACCGGAATGTTGGTTAGCACATAAATTAAGGAACCATAGAGAATCTAAAATAATAAAGAAATTAGAAGATAGTAAAGGCATAATGAGATATAGAACAGATGAAAAGAAGGAGATGGTGTCAGAATTTTATAAAAAAAAATATACCAAAAAGAAGAAATTGCAGAAGATAAGGCTTTTGAATTTTTAAATTCAATAGATTTACCAACAATAACAGAAGAACAACAACAAAAGCTTAATGTACCATTTACAATGGTCAAATTACAACAAGTACTTAAGAGCCAGAAAAATAATAAAACTACCGGACCCAATGCCATACCGGCAGAATTTTCTAAATTAAATAGCAACATACTTACTACAAATATGTTAGAGATTTTTAATAAGATAATCGCAGATGGCAAAATACCAAAATCCTGGTTGGAAGCCTTAATAACTTTAATACACAAACCAGGAACAGAGAAGGAAAAAATCCAAAATTATAGGCCAATATCCTTATTAAATGTAGACTACAAAATTTTTGTTTCGGTATATGCCTTTAGACATAAAAATATTATGAATGGAATAATACATGAAGACAAAAATGGATTTTTACCAGGTAGACTGATTAAAAATAAGTTGAGGACAATTATAAATACGCTAGAATATTATGAACAACATCCAGAAAAACAAATGGCATTAGTATTCTTAGATGCTTTGATAATGTTGATTGGTCCTTTATGAAACTGCAATTAAACGAAATGAATTTCGGTACCAAACTTTTCAATATAATTGATGCTATATATTCAAATCAAACGGCTAAAATTATCTTGAATAATGATCAGACAGAAAAGTTTGAAATACAAAGAGGAGTTAGACAGGGTTGCCCTATTTCACCACTGTTATTTATTTTAACATTAGAAACTTTATTAATAAAAGTAAGAACAAATAATAATATTAAAGGTTTAGAGATTAAAAAAGAATCCTATAAAGCACAAGCATTTGCAGATGATGTAGCTTTCATAATAGAAGATCCCTTAACTTCAATATCAAAATTAATAGATTTAATAGAAAAATATGGGAACGTAGCAGGTTTGAAAATTAATAAAAATAAGACACAATTACTAACCAAAAATATGATGGATTTTCAGATAAAACAACTAGACAAAATGACAAAAATGAAGATTACAAACAAAGTAAAATATTTGGGTATTTGGATTTCAGCTAAATCTATTTCATTAAAAAATGATAACTATATGAAACTTTTAAGCCAAATTAAAAAGGATTTAGAAATATGGAATAACTTACAGTTATCATTACTTGGAAGAATTTCCACAATTAAGATGAATATTTTACCCAAAGTTCTGTTTTTATTCCAGGTAATTCCTATAAACCCAGGTGGAAATTTCTTTAAAGAATTAACAAAGATAACAAAAAAAAATTATATGGCATAGTAAAAAAAACTAGAATAAAACAATGTGCATTAGAAGATATGAAGGAGAAAGGTGGCCTCGCTTTTCCAAATTGGAAATCATATTAACAAGCAGCAGCTTTTTCTTGGATCAAAGAATGGCTTACTTTAGAAAACAGAAGGCTATTAAATTTGGAAGGCCATGATTTAATGTTAGGCTGGCATGCTTTCATATGGTATAAGAAGTATAAAACACATTCCTACTTTAAGAGGCATACAATTATAAAGGCATTTATGGAGGTTTGGAATGATATTAAAAAAAGACCACTTTTTAGTAATGCCAGAATGGATATCCCCGATTGAAGCTATATGTCCTCCTAATTTATTACAAGAAGGTAAAATATGGAAATATAAAGATATATTAGATAACCAATGGAATCTGAAAACGAAGGTATAGTAATAGATTGGTGGCAATATGCACAGATTTCATAAAGATGCAAGAACATATATATTTAGAAAAGATAACAACATCTTAGAGAAATTATTAATTACAAATCAAGGAAAATTGATTGGGAAAGTATATAAATATCTAATTAGTTGTAAGACTGTAGGTTGGATATTAAACGATAATGTGATTAGCTGGTGTAGAAACTTAGTTAAAAGAAATAGATGTAAATATATGGGAAAAGGTCTGGACATATAACTGGAAAATAACTAAATCAGTTTCTTTTAAAGAAAATCAAATTAAGATGTTTTATAGATGGCATTTGCCACCAAATAGAATTTCAAAAATGTTCCCAAGCAAATCACCTAATTGTTGGAAGTGTAAAACAGAAATAGGCACTTACTATCATTTATGATGGACTTGCTCAAAAGGAAAGAACTATTGGAATATGGTGGAAAGATGGTTGAAATTACGCAGCAAGAAATCAAGAAGACCCCAGAATTTTTTTTTATTAGGTATCTCAAATAATAAATACAAAAAAGAAATATATTACTTAATAATTCATATATTAGTAGCGGCTAGGTTCTTTTTTGCACAAAGATGGAAAGAAATGGAAACACTGAATGAAGAAGTACTTAGGAAAATTATAGAATGTAGTTAATGACTGTAAAAAATATGATTTCAACAATCGAATTATCAAAGCATGGAACTCATTACCGGACTCAATAGTGTCAACCCCTAACCCCCAACATTTCTCCCTTAGACTATCCATGATTGACCTCTCCAGGTTCCTAAGAGGCCAGTAAGGGGCGTACATAAGTGCACTGGTGTGCCTTTCGTCCCCTGTCCAATTGTCTTTCCTTTCTCTCACTTACCATATATATTTTCTTCCTTTCAGATGTCCTCTCCTCTAAGTTCACTTTTACCCTTATATATGTTTATTTTTCTTCCTATGTATTTGTGTATTGGACAAAATGAATAAATAAATAAAGAAAAATAAAGAATGTGCAGAGCTAGATATGATGACGAGGCCAAGAAGAATAACCAAGAAGAATCTGAATTCTATAATATTTGGCAGATGGTATATGTTTGGTGGGATTAAAAAAAATGTATAAGGATGTTGAAATAGGATTTGCGCATGCGCCGGAATAGATAGGCGCATCTACAGAGAGCTCCCTAATGTGAATTAGGAAAAGTGAAAGTTAACCCCTGACAACCCTCTCTAGCTTGGTGAAAAGCGGATTGAGGGGGAGCGGATTGAACTGAGTTTTTGAAAACTTTACAAATAAGAAGCAAAGAAGGAGCAAGCTGCAGTTCTAAACGTGAGTAGGGGAAAAAGTAAGAACAAAGGAAAGATGGCGACTACTACGGATCTGGAGGGAAAAATGGATTCATTGTTAACGGCATTTGCTAATATGGGGCAGCTACTCAAAGAGATGCAGAAGGAAATAGCTGCCGTTGGGGCTGGCGTAACAGATTTAAAAGAGCAGTCGAAAACACAAGATCAGAGAATTGTGAAACTGGAGGAGGGGAAAAGTCGCCAGGAACTAAATAATTTAGAGGACAGAGAAAGAAGAGCTAATCTGCGTTTCAGAGGATTTAAACAAGATTTTGCTGAGGGTAAACGTCTTATCCAAGCAATTCATCAATGGTTTGATGAAAATAACATTAAATGTGATCCAGGTGAATATGAAAGAGCACATTGGGCATTTGGTTCTCGGAGTCAAGGAGATCAAAAGGATGTTATCGTAAGATTTACTTCGGAAAGGAGAGCAGCAGAAATTTTCAGAGAACTAAAGCAGATTCCAAACTTACATTATAAAGCCACTCCAATACGCGTTTTAAAAGACTTGTCTGCAGAAACACTCAAGATGAGAAACCAAATGAGAGGCATCACGTCCCAACTATATGAAGGAGGAATCCGTTTCACATGGCGTTATCCAGCTACAATAATTGTCTTTAAAGATTCCAAAGTTTTCCAGGCAAGATCCCTGGATGAGGGGGAGAAACTGCTCCAACAGCTGGGGATCGATTCAAATGTTAATTTCCAGGCATCAACAGCGAAGAGCAAGCCAGCAGTAGGAGATGGAAGAGATTGAAGAGGAGAAGATGATCTGTTTACACTCCAACCAACTCGCGCAGCAGAACAAAGAAAAAATGAAAAAATTGCAGCTCTACAAAAGGAACTTGATTTACTCCAAGAAAAGGGAAAAAAAGAAGAACCAAGAATCACGCGTCAGAAGAAGAAATAATGAACTGAACTGAGCTGATCTGCCAACATGGTATTATTGTTCTCAACTAATTAACTTCTTATTTGTGTACTCTACGCTAACTAACAAGGGATAAAGAGGGAAGGAGGGGGGTCTTTCTTTACTGCATTAAAAGGGGAGAGATGGGGGAGGTCTCTAGTGGAACGCAAATTCAGGAGTGCCTCTTGGATAACGAAAATTCTTTTCGTTGCCTCCCCTTAGGGAGGGGCGCAAGGGAAGGGGCACTGGGGTGGGGGTTCAAGACAATTAACAAATACTTTTCCAACAGGCTCTGTTTTGCAGGAGGGGGAAACACACTTAAAACTATGTAAAATGGGTGAAACAGTGATATTGTTGTTAAATGTAAATGGTCTTTCATCATAGAAAAAACGTTATAGAATTATGAAGCTGGCTAGGGATAGTAGAGCTGATATCTTATTTTTATCAGAAACTCATAAAAGGAGGAAAAGATCAGATAAATTAGTTACCAATAGCGAGTGGCAACGGGTCTACGAGTCGAGAGGGACGGCACAAAGCAGAGGAGTCGCCATCTTGGTTAACCAAAGAGTATTATTTCAATTAATTAATATTAAAAGAGACAAAGATGGCAGAATGCTATTTATTAAGGGGAAAATAAATAATAAGGCAGTAACTTTAGCAGTAATCTATGCCCCCAATGTAAATGCAAAACAATTTATAATGAATGTAAAGCGTAAATTAGACAATTTTGCGGAAGGCACAGTGATTTTAGCAGGCGATTTCAACTTGGAATTAACAGCAGGGAGGGGAGAAAAGAAAAAGTTACATTTAAATAAAATTAATATGTTGGACCTCCATGAAAACATAGTAAACGGGGATACATTTTATTCGGCAAGATATAATAAATTTAGTTGCATTGATTATATATTAATGAGCAAAACAGGGGAGGTACATCTCAATAAAGCAGAAGTTAAAAGCATTTGGTTATCAGATCATGCTCCACTGTTAGCAGTGATTGAAATGGATGTTAGTAGGCAACAAAGGATTTGGAGATATAACCCTGTGGTTTCGGCTAGTGAGAAAAATAGACTCAAATTACAAAAGGAGTTGAGTGAATTCTTTAGTATTAACGAAACAGGAGAAACTAAGCAAACAATAGTTTGGGATACACACAAGGCTGTTATGAGAGGTAATTGTATTAGCACCGAAGCTTTTATTAGGAAATCCTGGGAAGCTGAAAGAGAAAGTCTATTAAAAGAGATAGATTTAATTCAAGAGACTTTGAAAACTACAAGAAATAGAGCTTGGAATATATTATTATTATTTAAGAAAAAGAAATTACAATCTCTTGAGGAAGAGAGATGGAATAAAATGAAGATGATTGTAAAACAGAGAATTATGGGTTGGGGGAACAAATCAATGAAAGAAATGGTACATTATTTGAAAAAAAGAAAGGAGAAATCCCATATCTCTGCTTTAAAGGATAAGGAAGGTGCAATAAAACGTAGTAATACAGAAATGGAAAAAATAATGAGTGATTTTTATGGGAATTTATACAAAAAAGAACATATTACAATGCAAACGATAGAGGTTAATGAGAAATTAACGGAAGAAGATAGACAAATTTTAAATGCAAAAATAACAAATGACGAGATATCTAGAGTTATGAAAGGGTTGAAACCTGTTAAAGCCCCAGGCCCAGACGGTTTTACTGGTGAATATTATAAGACTTATAAGAATGAATTATTACCGCATCTGGAAAATTTGTTTAATAATGTATTTGAGACTTTTGAAACCCCACAGTCGTGGAAAATTTCAGAAATTATAACTATCCCAAAGCCGGATCATGATTTAATGGACCCAAGTTCCTATCGCCCTATCAGCTTACTTAACCAGGATTACAAAATATTTATGAAAATATTGGCAAACAGGGTAGAGAATATCTTACCAAAGATAATTGGAGAAGACCAATATGGATTTGTTAAAGGAAGAAAGATTTATGAACCAATTAGAAACATCGTTAATGTGATACACCATGCTACCACTACCAAAAGAAAATTAGGTATTTTAAAGCTAGATGTGTACAAAGCTTTTGATAAAGTTAACCATGATTAATTGTTTCAATTATGTAAAGATTTAAATATGGGAGATTCACTTTGTAGAATTATAGAAACAATTTATAAGGATAATATAGCTTATATTAGAGTAAATGGCAACAGAACAGAGGATTAAAATTCAGAATGGAACTAAGCAGGGTTGTCCACTATCCCCAATGTTATTCGCATTGGCAATTGAGGTTTTAGCAAATAAAATTAGAAATGACAAGGAATGGAGAGGTTATCAAATAGGAAAACTTGAATTAAAATTAAATCTTTTTGCAGATGATGCTATAGTGTTGTCTGAAACCCCAATTGAAATGATGAAAAGAATAATGATCTTGCTCCAGGAATTCAAAGACCAATCGGGACTTATGGTTAATATAGAGAAATCAGAGATAATTTGTTTAAATATAGGCCCTAAAGAGCAAATTGAGATACAAAAAGTATCAGGATTGAAACTAGGATGTAAAAAAATGAAATATCTAGGAATTTGGTTGTTTAAGAATCCTATGAAAATTGCGACGGCCAACTATAATTTAATATGGAAGAGAATTCAAAAGCAGATAAAAAATTGGAGGGGAAAAAGGTTGAGAAGAATTGCCAAGATCAGAGCCCTTAAAATGATGATAATACCAAAAATGATGTATTTATTTCTGGTTTTACCAGGTACTTTTCCTGGTGAAAAATTGAGAGAATGGGATAGTAAATTAAATTCTTGGATTGAAGGAAACAAAAGGCCTAGAATAAGAAAAAATGGCAGTTTGCCCACGAGAAAGAGGGGGGGGGGGGAGCCCGTGCTTAGTATTATATAGAGAAGCGTTTCAAATAGAAAGATTAATGGAATTACAGTTATGGGGGGAAAAGAAGTGGGTGAAATTGGAAAAGGAAATTAATAATATAAATAATAAAGAGCTATTATTTTAAAAATGGAGTAGAATAGAAATCAATAATTTAACCGACCCTCTGAAAGCAAGCTTAGAAATATGGTCCAAATGGCAGGGAAAATGTGGAACTAGAAATTCAAAATTAACAACGTTACACGTATTGAATACAGGTAATGATGTTAATTTAAGCAGAATTATAAAAGTATTTAATAGCAAAGGGATAATGAGAATTGAACAATTATATGAGAAGGACAGGAGAGTTAGCAGAACTCGGTTGGAATGGTGGCTTGGTCAACAGAAATGGCTGCAGATTAATGCAATAAGTAAATACTTAAATAAAAGTGAGAATAAAGAAGCTTTCTTGCGAGAAGAAAATTGTTTAGAAAAAATAATAAAAGAAAAGATCAATGATACAAAAGCTCAAGCTAGTAACATATATAGAATGTTATTGCAAGTGGAAGAGGAAGTAATAAAAAGTTTGACAAGATGTTGGCAAAACGATTTACAAATAGATGAAAGTGAAATGAAAGAAATAGTAGAAAATATGCATAAGATTAAAAATACAAGAGTTAAAGAGATGAGAAGGAAAATCTTACACAAATGGTACTATACACCGGCACAACTTGCACACTTCCAGGGGAAAGAGAAGGGTAATTGTTGGCATGGTTGCCAAAAGAAGGGAATCTTTATGCATATGTTCTGGGAGTGTGTAGAAATTCAGACATTTTGGAAGGAAGTGCAGAACAAAATTAATAAAATGTTAAATATTAATTGGACAATTACAAAAGAAATAGCGATTTTAATTAAACAAAGAGAACTAGGAGAATTCAAAGAAATAAAAACCGCAGCAATGGAAAGTGCTCAAGCAGTAGTGGTATTGGGTTGGAAAGAGTCTATAAAATGGACATTACAGAATTGGTACTGGTACATGGTGGATCACATACATTTTGAAATTATGGAAATAAGATTAAACAATTTTGATGAAAACAAACTGGAGAAGCTGATGGCACGATGGAATAAGGTGAAAGGTTATATGTTGAATAGAATCTGTGATGTAAATGTGAAAAATAAACTGCAATCACTCTTTTAGTAATATCTAACTAATGCAAAGTAGAGCCAAGGAAATATATATAGACAAACTAGTAAATTTTGAACCCCTTGTAATGGGTGGTGGTGGTGATGGGGGTTTTTCTTGTCTGTTGGGTGATGGGCACATGCACTGTGCACTGTTTTATGTTTGTTTTTTATGTAACCATTTTATAAAAATCAATAAAAATATATTTTTTTAAAAAAGGATGTTGAAATATAAAGTCAAAGAGTTAAACTTATTAGAAAGAACAAGCTATGTAGTGATGTTTTATATTAGAATGTATTTCTCTGATTTGATCTAATTTATAATTAGTTTTTCCTTTTTGTATAAAGAAGACTTCTACTTTTGAGCAGAGCAACTGTAGCTCCTCTTCATGTTATTTGTCTTGTTTTGTTTGTTTCAAAAATAAAAAACAAAAATCAGGATGGCGTAATTCCATAATTAATGTCCTCCATATTTTTCGCACACACACATACACCACTTTAATGTTTTTTCTTCTCCTGCAGACACTAGTGAAAAAATAAATTATCTAAACTAGAGACATGATATCTGTATTGAAAGTTTTACAAGTGATTCCTAGGGTGGTACCTAATTGCCACTAGCAACATGGTTCTGAAAACTGTACTGCAGGAACTAAGTGAAAGAATTATCTGAATTATCTAATGCAGTGCTTTTCAACTTAATTCATTTTAAAGTGTATGGACTTAAACACAGAGAATTCCTCAGCTGAGTAGGTAATTCTGCAAGTTGAAAAAGACCATATTAAAATGAACAAGGATGGTTAACACAGATTTAACAGGCTTACCATATCTGCAAAGATAAAAAATCCTCTCCTTGAAGTCTCAAATATGAAAAAGAGGATAAATAAGATGATTACTAATCCTGTAAAATTAAAATTGTTACAGAATCATAGGAGCAGAGGGGGATTCAGCTTGCCAAACTTCAAACTGTACTACCAGGCAGTGATTTTAGAACGGACAAAGGACTGGATAGTCCTCCAAAGCACTAGGATATTAACTCTGGAGGGTTTTGACCTCCGGACCAGCTGGCATACATTTCTTGGTAATGATAAATATAAAAAACATTCATACTTTAAAACACACTACATAAGGAAAAGCATAATAGATAACTGGATCCAAATAAAAAAACAATTTTATCAAACAATCCCAAAATGGATCTCTCCATTTGAGGCCATAACATACCCAACATCCTGGACAAAAGATAGGAAAATCACATATCAACAAATATTGGACGAAAACAATGAAATACTATCTAAACAGACTATAGCAAACAAAGGAATAAATTTGGATTGGATAAATTACTTGCAAATTAAATCAAAATTTAATGAGGATAAAAGAAAATTTGGCTTTCAAAAACATAATGAGTTGGACAGTGTTCTTTTAGGATCAGACGTTAAAATGATAGCAAAGATATTTATTTATTTTTATTTTATTTATTTATTTATTTTGTCCAATACATAATACACATTGAAGAGAATAGATATGTAATAATATAAATAAAGAAAAGAATAGAAGAAAAGTATAGTTGAACATATTTGAAAGGAAGAAAAGATAAATGAGATAAGGAGACACAATTGGACAGGGGACGGAAGGCACACTGGTGCACTTATGCATGCCCCTTACTGACCTCTAAGGAACCTGGAGAGATCAATCATGGATAGTCTAAGGGAAAAATGTTGGGGGTTAGGGGTTGACACTACTGAGTCAGGTAATGAGTTCCACGCTTCGACAACTCGGTTGTGAAGTCATATTTTTTACAGTCAAGTTTGGAGCGGTTAATATTAAGTTTGAATCTGTTGCGTGCTCTTGTGTTGTTGCAATTGAAGCTGAAGTAGTCAGTGACAGGTAGAACATTGCAGCATATAATCTTGTGGGCAATACCTAGATCGTGTTTTAGGCGACGTAGTTCTAAGCTTTCTAGACCTAGGATTGATAGTCTGCTTTCGTAGGGTATTCTGTTTCGAGTGGAGGAGTGAAGGGCTCTTCACTCCTCCATATATAGTATATTGTATATATAGTATATATAGTATATTAGTATATTGTATATAGCAGTGTTTCCCAACCTTTTTTGAGCCGCGGCACATTATTCACATTTAGAAAATCCTGGGGAACATTGAGCGGGGGGGGGGGGAAGTTTGGACAAAAAAATTCTCTCTCTTCCTCCCTTTCACTCTATTTCTCTCTCTCTCCCTCTTTCTCTCTCTCCCTTCCTTCCTCTTTCTTTCCCCCTCTCTCCATCTCTTTGTTTCTCCCTTCCTTCCTCTCTTTTTTGCCCTCCTTCTCTCTCCCTCCTTCCCTCCCTCTATGTCTTTGCCTCACCCTCCTTCCCCCTCTTTCTCCCTCTCTCTTTCTCTCTCTCCCTCTCCTGCTATCTCTCTTTCTCTCCCCCCTCTCTCCCTCTCTTTTGCTATCTCTTACTCTCCCCCCTCTCTTGCTATCTCTTGCTATCTCTTTCTCTCTCCCCCTCTTCCTCTCTCTTTCTGTCTCTCCCTCTCTTGCTATCTCTTTCTCTCTCTTTCTCTTCCCCCCTCTCTCCCTCTCTCTTTCTCTCTCTCCCTCTCTTGCTATCTCTTTCTCTCTCTTTCTCTCTCCTCCTCTCCCTCTCTCTTTCTCTCTCTCCCTCTCTTGCTATCTCTTTCTCTCTCTTTCTCTTCCCCCCTCTCTCCCTCTCTCTTTCTCTCCCCCCTCTTTCCCTCTCTCTTTCTCCCTCTCCCTCTCTTGCTATCTCTTTCTCTCCCCCCTCTCTCCCTCTCTCTTTCTCTCAGCAGCCGCAGCGGGTAGTAGCCGTGGGGCGGCGGCAAGGTCATCAGCTGTGAGGCAGAGCTTCGGAACGGAGGCACCGGTGGCGGCAGGTAAGTGCCAGCCACGCAATTCTAGCATGTCCAGCCGCCGCCGTCTGTCCCTCTGTTCTGGAGCTCCGCCTCACAGCTGACCACTCTGCTGCTGCCCCACGGTTACTACCCGCTGTGGCTGCCACTGCCGCCGCCATCACCCTCCCACTGTGCGCCGCCCTTCCACTGCCACTAGCCTCCCACCAGGCACCAAAACTCACCTGCTGCAGCCGCCAGGGAAGCTCCAGCCGGGCGGGGCGCTGCAGTTGCCGGAAAACTTGGAAGGCGCTAAAAAGGAAGCTCAGCTTCCGTTCTCACAACTTTTTGCTCTTCGCAAAAAGTTTCGAGACCAGAAGCTGAGCTGCTTTCTTCGCAGCACACCTGACCATGTCTCGCGGCACACCGGTTGGGAAACACTGGTATATAGTATATATAGTATATTGCTTGAAAACCTAATGGTAGAGGAACGAGTAAAGCCAACTATGATAGCATGAGCCCCACATTTTGGTTATACAATAAATCTAAATGAATGGGAAAAAATTTGGAACCAAAATTATAAGTTAACACTGGCAATCCCTTATAAAGAAAATAACTATAAGATGTACAACCGTTGGCACCTTCCCCCATCACACATTGCTAAAATGTTTCCAAAATTTTCACCAAAGTGCAAGGAAAAAATTGGCACTTACTATCATGCCTGGTGGATGTGCACCCTAGTGAAAAAATACTGGAAAGAATTAAATTACACTTAGAACAAATTACAAAACAAAACATCTACTTACAGCTGGAACTGTTTTTACTAGGAATATGTAAGCAAAAATGCAAAAAAGAGGACAGATATCTGATTTTACATTTTTTGACAGCAGCAGAATGTTATATGCTCAATATTGGAAGAAAGATACAATCCCAACACATTAAATTTTATAATTAAAGTATATGAGTGTGCAGAATTGACCAAGACTCCAAGACAGAGAAAAAACAGACTTTTATAATGCATGGGTTCGATGGTATAATTGGCTAAAACAATAAAATACATTAAAAAGTAAAAGAAATGAACAAATAATTTAAAATTCTATGCAAATTATTCCAAAAAGAAAAATCATTATATTTCAAATAAGAGAAATAGTAAAGCCCTGGGTAGTTGACTATCCGACGGTTTCAAAATGTAAATATAGAAAAAACATGTAGAAATTCTTGATAGTATCTAATTTGGAAAGTCGCACACTAGCAGTCAACAGTATAGTTGACAAATTTGTTCTTTATGTCTATGTGAAATGTTTTGTCAGTCTTTACTTGTCTTACTATTATGTTGTTTCTTTTTTTCTTACAATATGTTGCTATTTTTTCTTTGTTGTTTTTAATGTATTTAATCAATAAAAACTATTTTAAAAAAAGAAAAGAAAAAAAAGATGATTACTAATCCTGGATATCTCTTAAGGCTCTCATTTACTATCAGTGAATAAATAGGCATTATCTAAGATCAGCAAAGGAGATTCAAGAATATTTTTCAGACCCGTACTGTTATTATATTATTGTGTAATTGGAACTTCAAATAAGATATGCATGTGTGTGTGTGTGTGTGTGTGTGTAGTTCTATCCTGCACAGCAGCCAGCTGATAATTAGCCCCTAAAATGTAAAGTCAAACACACACAGTTTTTTTTACATAAAACAAAGTTATTTTTATGAGACGTCTGTGGCTTCACATACGCTGCATTAAACATAGTCTCTGCCTTTGCCAAACTCCAGGCATGAGGCCAAATTGATAAGAGAACGACTCCCACACTCTTGCTTTTCAGCAGAAAGTCACTCACAAGAATATAACTGACCAGTAATTAATCCATGTTTGTCAGACAGAATACTCTTTACAGCCTGTTTCTTTTCTGAAGTATTGAACATTGACTGCTTGTAAAGAGTACTCTCAAAACCCCTACCCTTAAATACTCTCAGGGAGTGCTAACTATGCACAGCTGTGCTTACTTCTTTTTTCTGATCTTCCTCAACTGCTCCTGTCAGTCCCTCATTCTTCTGACCCAGGCATTCAGGATCAGATCCCTTATTTCCTCATCCTCAGACCCTGGCAAAGCCCCAGTTGGGAGCTGCAAATCCTCAGTTGAAGGCTGCACATCCCCAGTTGGGGGATCTATAGCATCTGTAGACTCCTCACCCCCAGACTTTTCCTCTTCCTCTGGCTTGCTCTCTGACTAATTTGATTGTCTAATCAAAGGGTTATCGTATTTATATTACAGGGTGAACCTGGACAAGACAATAACATAAGAGGAGCAAAAGGCTTCAAAGGGCTGTCAGGAAGGATGGTAATTATAACACATTCATATTCAAATCAGGTTTTATCAGAAATTATTGAGCAATGTAACCACTGTAGATAACTTGTGTTTTCAAAACAGAATGATTTAAAGCAAAATATTTGTCTAGTCATTTTATGCAAAGCCTTCAAAAGATAGGGGAAAATAGATACTTTTTCTGAAGAACAGTGCCTCCAGGAGGCGCAGAAGGATATCATGGTTGATGGTATCGAAAGCTGCTAAGAGGTCAAAGAGCACCAGGACAGAGGATAAACCCCTGTCCCGTCCCTGCCAGAGATAATCCATCAGCGCGACCAAAGCAGTTTCCATGCTGTAGCCGGGCCTGAACCCTGACTCCTGAGGGCCTAGATAATTGGCTTCTTCCAAGGACCGCTGGAGCTGGAGCTGGAGCGACACCACCTTCTCAACAACCTTTCCCATAAATGGAAGGTTGGAGATTGGATGATAATTGTTGAGTACGGCTGGTTCCAGGGAAGGCTTCTTGAGGAGGGTGCGCACAAGTGCCTCCTGTAGGGAGCTGGGAAGGACCCCGCCTTCAGAGAAGCATTGACAATCTCCTGGACCCAGTTCCGTGTCAACTCTCTACTGGCCGAAACCAGCCAAGAGGGACATGGATCCAGCAGACAGGTGACGGAACTCACAGCTCCACTTCATCAGGTGTCACCAGGTCAAACTCCTCCCAGAAAGATGGACAAGGACGGACCCCAGTCACCTCAACTGACTCATTGTCAGTCGACAATGCTATCCAATCGAAGTCAAGATTCCATCCGAATCTGATTGACTTTATCCGCAAAAAATGAGTTTAAATCCTCAGCATTGGTCTGCAAGGGTTTTCCTACTCCCCTCTGATTGAGAAGGGAGCAGGTCAGCCTGAACAGAGTGGCCAGGCGGAATTCCGCTGATGCAATCAAAGTGGCATGATACACGCATCTTGCCGCCTTGAGCGCCATTTTGTGAGTCTTAATATGAGCTCTTACAAGTGTTTGATCAGACTCAGACTTACTTTTCCTCCACCCCTTCTCCAGATGTCTCTTCTGGCGTTTCAACACCTGGAGTTCCTTGGTGAACTCAGGAGCGCTCCAGGGACTAGTGGCACAGAGAGGTTGCAATGGCACAATACAGTCAAGAGCCTCCATTGCAGCCTTGTTCCAGGCCACAGCAAGAGACTCTGCCGAATTGTGCACAAGTGAATTTGGTAAAACCCAAACGCCTTCTGAAAGCCCTCTGGGTCCATCATATGTCTGGGGCAGAACCACCTAGTCGATTCCGCCTCCCTGCGGGGGAGGATTGGAGCCTCAAAGTTAAGCCGAAGTAGAAAATGGTCTGACCATGACAAAGGCAAAACATCTAAGCCCCTTAATCTCAGACCATCACTCAATTGCTCCAAGAAAAAGATCATGTTGGGTGCATGTCCCCCCTCATGAGTCGGACCCTGAACTATTTGAGTCAGGTCCATGGCTGTCATGGTGGCCATGAACTCCTGTGCCAACCCAGAGGATTTGACGAATAATGGCAGATTAAAGTCCCCAAAGAAAATGAGTCTGGGGAACTCCACCGCCAACCCAGCCACCTCCTCGAGCAGCACAGGCAGAGCTGTTGACACGCAGCTGGGAGGCAGGTACATGAGCAACAAGCACACCTGAACCCCTAGGTCTAACTTCATAAGGAGGGACTCACAACCCGCAATCTCAGGGCCAATGAGTCTACGTAGGAAAAAAGTCTCCTTGGGTATAATAGTCACTCCTCCCCCACTTCCCTGGGGTTGCATCTGGTGCCATACATGAAGCCCGGCTGGGCAAATTTCAGAGAGAGGAACTCCTCCATCTGGGCCCAGCCTGGTTTCAGTCACACATACCAGGTCGGCCTCCTCCTCCAGGATCAAGTCCCAGATGAGGAGAGCTTTATTGACCATCGACCTGGCATTGAGTAGCAACAGCTTGAACCCAGGGCCCAGATTACACTTGTCACCAGTACCCCGGGTTGAGCTCATGGGGCTGGAACAAGGGATCACTTTCAGGCACCGATCTCTTCTTCTCCCAGAATAGCTAACCCCATGGCTCCCTCCATATCTGCCTCTCTCCAGATCTTCTGGCCCTCTACCACCCCAAAGAAAGGAACCCCCAACCCTCCTACACCTCTATCGCCAGGTAAGCTAAATATCCCATCTATACTATATGCATTCAGTTCATAATCATACAATCCCATTCATTCCAAATATTACATGTATCCATCACTAGAAAAACACCTAATAATTTATCTAAAAACAGTGGAAACATTAAAAATATACCTAAAAACAATTATTAAAAATGATGTAAACCCCAGTATAAAAAATGTTAACAAAAATCTATACAGCAGGCATATGGGACCCATAGCACTGAACTTAAAATGGTCTTCTGTAGGAGTTCTCTGTGGTTATAATCCAAATATAAAATATTGCCCAGTCTAAATAAAAAAAGGCTGTCTCCTGCTGTTACTTCCCTGGCCATTGACCATAGTCATCACAGTGATGGGAATAAAATGACCAAAAACCATTTGGTTTCTATATCCCAAGAGTCCCAGTAGGCCTAAAAGGAGCCCTAACAAGAAGGAGGGCTCTGGCATACTGATTACTCTAAGTGCTTCAGTATTCTCTTGGCATTTCTGGTGTCTCTTGGAAGGCTAAGGGTATGGGCCCGAGGCTCTCAGAGAGGACCTATCTCTCTGTGATTGTGGCTGCAATGGGTTTCAGGACCCTGGGGTTGTTGATTCCTCCTCCAGGGCTAGTCTAGTGGCCTTTTCCCTGGCCTTGCCCTGCCTAGTGCCCTAATACGCCATGCTCTTTCTTTGATACTTCCTCCTTTCCTCTTCTTTTTTAATATAGTTTATTATCTCTGCTATTTTACTTTTTTGTAATCAATATTTTTATTTATTTATTTATTTATTTATTCTTTGTCCAATATACAATACATATGGAAGAGAATAGACATTAAGTAATATATATGACGATAGAAAGTAAAAAGAAGAGAAGTAGATGGGAGGGAGAGAGTATATATGATATAAGAGATAAGGAGATAATATATATAGATATAGATATAGATATATAGATATAGATAAGGAGAGAATATATATCACATATGAGATAAGGAAAGACAATTGGACAGGGGACGATAGGCACATCAGTGCACTTATATACGCCCCTTACTGGCCTCTTAGGAACCTGGAGAGGTCAATCGTGGAGAGTCTAAGGGAGAAGTGTTGGGGGTTGGGAGTAGACACTATTGAGTCCGGTAATGAGTTCCACGCTTCGACAACTCGATTGTTAAAGTCATATTTTTTACAGTCAAGTTTGGAGCGGTTAATATTAAGTTTGAATCTGTTGTGTGCTCTTGTGTTGTTGCGGTTGAAGCTGAAGTAGTCGTTGACCGGAAGGACGTTGCAGCATATGATCTTGTGGGCAATACTTAAATCGTGTTTTAGGTGCCGCAGTTCTAAGCTTTCAAGACCCAGGATAGATAGTCTATTTTCATAGGGTATTCTGTTTCGAGTGGAGGAGTGAAGGGCTCTTCTGGTGAAATATCTTTGGACGTTTTCGAGAGTGTTGATGTCTGAGATGTGGTATGGGTTCCAGACAGATGAGCTGTATTCGAGAATGGGTCTGGCATAGGTTTTGTAGGCTCTAGTCAGTAGTGTGAGATTGCCAGAGCAGAAGCTACGTAGGATCAGATTAACAACTCTAGAAGCCTTTTTGGCGATATTGTTGCAGTGGGCCTTAGCACTTAGGTTGTTTGATATTAGTATTCCAAGGTCTTTTACTGAGTGTGGGTTGGCTGTGAGAATTTGTTTATTCAGTTCATATGCGAAGTTTGGATTCTTTTTGCCGATGTGGAGGGTAGAGCATTTGTTGGTTGATATTGGAAGTTGCCAGGTGTTAGACCAATCTGAAACAAAGTCAAGGTCTTTTTGGAGAGTGAGTGTGTTGTCAGTGGTGTTGAATAGTTTCACATCGTCGGCAAAAAGCACACAGTTGCTTGCAATATTAGCACAGAGGTCATTGATGTATAGGATGAAAAGAGTAGGACCTAGTACACTGCCTTGGGGAACGCCGCTTTGACAGGGACGGGGGTGGAAATGGCGCTTCCGATTTTGACAACTTGTTGCCTGTTTGACAGGAATGCTGTAATCCAGTTGTGGAGGAGCCCTGAGATGCCATAGGATTTGAGTTTTAGGAGAAGTTTGTCGTGAACCACTGAGTCAAAGGCTTTGCAGAAGTCGATATAAATTGCATCGATGGATTTTCCTTGATCAAGATGGGTAGTCCAGATGTTTTTGCAGTGAAGTAGTTGTAGGTTGCAGGATAGTTTCTTTCTGAATCCAAATTGTTTTTTTGATAGTAGGTTATTAGATTCTAAGTAAAGGGTGATTGATCGATTTATAATTGATTCCATGATTTTACAAGGGACACAGCATAGTGATATTGGTCTGTAGTTGTCAACTAGTGATGGGTCTCCTTTTTTGAAAATGGGGATGACTACTGCTTTTGACCACAGCTTGGGGAGAGTGCTGGTCCTGAAGGATTTTTGGAAGATAATGCTTAGGGGTTCAGCTATGGCAGAAGAAAGTTTTCTTAGGAAGTATGCACAAAGACCGTCTAGTCCGACAGATAGGGAAGGTTTGAGGTCACGGATTGCTTTTTCAACGTAGTCTATAGTGAAGATGATTTGGATTAGGTTTTTTAATGAGTTTGGAATGCGATTTGCGAAGAGGGGGGATGAGCCATTACTGTTGACAAAAACGGAGCCAAAAAAGGAGTTGAAGAGGTTAGCTTTGGATGGTTCATCGTGGTATTCTTTGTTGTTGGGTCCTACGAGAGGTGGAATAGGTCTGGAGTCGTTAAGTTTGTTGTTGACGAAGTTGTAGAAGGCACGGTTAGATTTGGTACGTAGGAGGTTTTCCTCTTGTTCACTGTGATAGTTGAGACATTCTACTTTTATTTGTTGGCATATGCTTCTGTAGCGGCTTTTAAAGTTGGTTACTGGGCCTTTTTTATTTCTATGCCAGAGGGATCTTTTTTTGGTTTGTAGTTTCTTTATCGAGACTGGTACGTTATTTTTTCGTTTTCTTCTAGGAGAGGTGAGTGGAACATGCAGATCTATAAGTCTATTAATTTGGTGTAAGAACGTGTTGTAGAGGTCATCAATGGTGATGCAGTTAGAGAACAAGGATTGCCAATTAATAAATGAGAGATTGGCGTCTATGAGTTCATAGTTGGCTTTCCTGAAATTGTACTTAGGGGCCGCATACTTCATGTGAGTGTTTAGATGATGTAGGTTGAGGTTGAAGTTGATCGTGCTGTGGTCGCTGTTGGAAAAAGGTTCTTTTGTGTGCAGTCCATAGATAGCACTTTTGCTGTTGCAGAATATGAGATCGAGACAGTTGTTGAGTCTGGTGTTGTTTGATACTAATTGTTCCAGTCCTAGGTTGGTGACGGCGTTATAGATGGCGGTATGTATAGGTTCAGTGGAGCATTCGTTTAGTGACCAGTTGATGTGTGGTAGGCTGAGGTCACCAAGGAAGATAATGGGATGGGGGCAGGAGGTTGCCCAAGTTAGGAGGGAGGTTAGTTTAGTTGCATGGGTAATGTCGTAGTTAGGAGCTCTGTAGCACAGAAGGAAACAGAGTGTAGTGTTGAGGGAAATGTCGCAAACTAGGCTTTCAGGGAGGATGAGATCTTGTGTAACTTGAATGTTTTTTAGGTTGAGTGAGCTTTTGTAGAATATGGCTACACCACCCCCTCTGCGGGAGTCGCAGTCAGACCGGAAGACCAGGTAGTTACTTTGTGTGATGATGGAGTCAGGATATGAAGAGTTCAGCCATGTTTCATAAACAAATATTGAGTCAAATATGTTTGTGTCAAGTAGGATGAGGAATTCAGATAATTTGTTGATTATGCTTCTTGCATTGATTAGTTTACATTTGAGATTGAGTTCGTGGTCAAGGGTGGGATTGGGTTGAGTTGGGTAGAAATTGGATTGGAATGAGGTAGTAAGAGGCGCACTATCCTATTTGTTGCTTGAAGTGCTGGGGGGGTCCGTTTGAAGATGAGGGATGATGGGTGGAGAAGATGGCTGAGGAGGGACAATGGGATTGGGGAAGAAGGGATTATGAGATTTGGTCCTGATGCAATCAGAGCTGTAGTCAATGTAGAGGTTAGTTTCACCTTGGTCACAACGTCTCCGGAGTTCGGCCTGTAGTTCATGAGAGCGGATGCGTTGGAGTAGTGTTAGGTCTGGTCTGGATCTGAGTTTGTTGTAATTTGCGTTATTTCTGGCGATGGAGTTCATGGTCCTGATGAACTGTTGTTTGGTAGTTTTGTTTTTGCAGACTATTCTGCACAGCCGGGGAGCCATTGTTCCATCACTGTACTTTAGTACAGGGCCACTTCTAGAAACCGCTAAGATATCGTCAGGGGCGATTGATTGAGGATGATGGTTGTGGATGATATTTGATAGATCGGTTTCCCCGTTTTCTTCTAGGCTAAAAAGTACGGCGTTATGACGTTTTTGTCCACGTTCCATGGCATCTTGCATCAGGGTGGAGATGTCAGTAGTAGGGTTTGAAGATAGAGGTAGTGGTGGCCTGGGTGGAGTATAAAGTGGTGGTGGTGGAGTGGTGTAGGGTACTTGTTTTGGTGTTATAGTGTGTATCAGATCTTGGATGTTTTTTTCTATGGAGGCAAACCGTAGTTCCATGCTTTCTGAGCATGATAGTTGGGCTTTAGAGACTGCTGATTGGATTACATCAGATAGATTGCCAAGGGAGTCTGGTTTGGGAGTGCAGGATGGGCAGCAATAGTAGAAAGAAGGATTATCTTGAAGAAAAGTGGCGACATGCTTATTTATGTTAAGGCAGGTATGATGAGCTGATTTTTTGCAGGAGTGACATTTTATAAATCCTTCTTGTGTATTAATAGTGTTGTTACATATGAAGCAGATGTTAACAGACTCATTTACTTGATTTGCTTGTATTTTTTTCTTGGACGGCATAGCTGCTGGTTGAATGAGACTGCTGGGTTCCTTTGCAGCCACTAGGGGTGTTGGAGCGACCTGTAGAGATTTATAGCTTTTGAATGAGAAAGGTTGCTGTGTTATTATACAGCCACTAGGGGGGATCAGGCATCTTCCAGGGTCCTTCACTAGCAGCTAGACTCTGGTGTTAGCAGGGTCTTTCACTGCAGGCTGGGCTCCTACCACTGAGGGTCTCAGTTAGGAATTTTAAGGTCAGGTAATTAATGATGGCTCTACACAGCTGGGGGTCAGGCGTCTTCCCAAGTCCTTTGCAATGGCTGGACTCTTTTTAAAGTTTATTCAGAGTCCTTTCGCTATTGTCAGGATTCCTAATGCTGAGTAAGTAAAAATTGGAAAATCAGAGAATTTACTGTTGGGTTGAAGGCAATTCTTTGTTAGTAAGTTGGTTTGTTCATTCCTTTTGTTGGAGTATTATTAGCGCCTACCAGCTCCTAGCACCATCTGGGTGTTTGAAAAGTCAGTTTCCTTTCTTCAGGCCTTTGATATGCAAATTGAGATGGGCTAGGGGGGAGGGGAGCGGGGGGGGAGAGAAGAACTTTTCCTCTTTAAAGTTTCTTGAAACTTCTTGAAGTTAATTAAGTCTCTTAGCTTATGATTTGAGTTTAAGCTTTGGAAGAGGGAAAGAGATTTTCTGGAGTTAAGGAAAAAAAAGTATCCGGATTCTTATACCTCAGATGCTGGCTGCTGAGATTCTTTGTTTTGTTATGGAGCAGCTAGGAGAAGGTGAGTGGAAATGGGTACATGTTGCTATATTTGTAGCACGCTAAAACTCACCGATTCTTTGCTTTTCTCTGCAGTATTCAGTCATTAGAACTTCTCCCCTTAGGATCTTTGCAATTCCTTATGGTTTCTTTGCAATTTCTTATGGCTTTTCTCTCAGAAAATCTCCCCTCCAAGGAGCTGCAGTCGCTGCCTCTTCCCTCTTCTGGCAGGGTTCTCCACAGCTGACTGAAAGATTTTGTTAGATATTGTTCTTTAATTATCTTGTTTGATCCTCTTTTATTTCCCTTTTCTTTTTTATGACCCCCCAAGGGGTGACGCTAGAGATCCCTTGAGGCCTGTGCCAACTGCTGGCTTTCTATGTAGCTGGGCATTGTATCCACATGGATGGCCTGTGAGCCTCAGGGAGAGAACAAAGAAGACTGTGCTAGGCCACGTGGCTGCTCTTTCAAAGCCTTACTTCCAATGCTAGTGGCTGGCTTAAGAAGAGGTAGTATTTATGCTGTACCCACACCACTGTCCATAAATGGCAGCCAGGAAGAAATGCTCCATGTTTGCACCCACATGGCCTCCTTTGATTCTGCAGTGAGAAACAGAGCCACGCCACAAGAAAAATGCCCAGGAGGAGAGAGAACAAAGGAGCTCGGCCTGCTCTAAACCTCACCATCTTGGCGTCTGCCAGGGAATATCGTGACTTGCAGTGCTGCCATGACAATCTGCCTGGCTCCTTCTCTCTGTCTGTGGCCCTCAGACCAGCAAATGAAGGCAGGGCCAGCAGAATTACATGTTCTGCCAGTTGTGGCAAGTCATGAGACAAGAACCAGGGAGGAGTGGGGATGGGGGGTGAGGAGGATCTGTCCCCTTCACCATCTCACATTGCTGCTCACCTTCAAATCCAACGAGGAAGGCATTGGCAGTCACTCCAACTCCCAAAGCCCTGCTGGGCTGGTTGGTTCACTACTTTAGCTGCCAGATTGCAAGGGCCATTCTGACTCCCAAAGCCCTGTCAGGCCTGTCAGTTTCCACCACCAGAATTTTCTTTCCTTAGAACATATCCTTGGGTGATAACTTATGTTAGAATTTTCTCTTTTTTTCCTTTTTTTTAAAGGATGCTCATGTGCCAGATGTGCCTCAGGTATCTGGAGAATTAAGTCCACCAGAACAAAAAAAAAACCCAGTAATTTTGTAATATCCTGAACTTCTGATGAATTGGAAGGAAAGTACGTGTCCTTTTAGGTCATGGGCTGAATCTAAGAGGGGGAGCATAGGAAGTGGTACTACTTTTAAAAACTACAGATTCAATCCTCATTGGTCATAGGGTGGTCTTAACCCATACTTGGAGGCTATCTCCACCAGCTTGGAGAAATGCTTAAGTCTGGCTGTCACATGATGCAAACCATCTCTTGTGAAAGCCTTGCACAGTCCTAGACAAAATGTCTAGATAAAAAAGAAGGGTGAATATGATTTATTTCAGGAAATTTTTGACAAAATGTATAACAAAAAAAAAGAAGAAATCAGGCACTTGACATCTTGTTAAACTAGGATGGGGACTGGGGATAGAGATCCTTAAATCCCACCATGATACATTAATACTATAAAAAACCCCTCCTGTTGCCTACATTTTATCTTGGAATCTTGGTGACTTTCAAATTTCCTTCATTCCCATAAACCTTTTAGCCTTAGGAAAGAAAGAAAGAAAAAAGATGTAATAAAAGATTTTTCTTCTGTTGAGGTTAGCTGCAGCCTAGTGATAGCAGCTAGGGAGGACATAGTCCACCTACCTAATACTGAAAAGTGAGACGCATATTACAAATAGTTTACTTATTAAGCATAAAATTATGCTTTCTATTTTATTTTATTTATTTATTTTTGGCAGCCTCATTCCAGGTGACAACAATAAAATACAAATCAAAGAAGGAACAATGCTTCATCTAAAGGGAACAATTAAACCATTTAAAAGGTTAAATTAATTTTAGTACAATATTATGTTAGTGTCTGATAATAATAGTAATTGGCTTAAAAGCTATGTTTCTCTGATACTACTTTTTATGAATTTCATAAACGTATGTGCTAAGTTGTCTATCCCGTATACCTAGTAGAAATGATTAGCACAAAAATGGAAACATTACTTATTTGTTACATATTAATTAACAGAAACATTAATGCTCTATTCAGGGGGAAAAAGGATTGAAAGGTTCAGATGGCTCAGCAGGAGATCCAGGAAATAAGGTGGGGCCCTTTATCTTCACTATCTGGTTATCCTGGATGTGATAGAAAATTATGTCCTCATGGAATTGGCTGTCCACACTTTCTAATGCAACATTTCTCAATCTTTACAACTTTAAGATGTGTCAACTTCAATTCCCAGAATGGCTGGTTGGGGAATTTGGGGAACTGTCAAGTCTATGCATCTTAAAATAACCAGGGTTAAAAAATACTGCTCTCTTGTTTCATCTGTTCGTAGTCACTGTAGTCAGCAGGTTTCCTTCAAAGTAATGTCTGAGTAATTTAAGAGATTCTGTACACTTTGGGATTATATTTGGAATAAATTAGACTAAAGAAGGAAGGAATATACTTGTATATCTTAGAACAACTTTAATCTGTCTGATGAAATAAAGATAATGAGGACATGAAAGTAAAAAGAGGTTGGTTTTCACAGATAATTTTTCCTATAGATAAACTATTGTTGTTTTTCCCTTATTTAAAAAAAGGATACAAAAATTCCAGACTAGATTAGAAGAAATCATAACTTCAGGCTCACTGAAGGAGAAATTTATTTTTCTACTTATTATTTATATATTGTTAGCAATTAGAAAGAGGAAGGATTGGATTTGTCTATAAACATGTTAGAATGCTCAAATAAATTTTAAACTGATATTTACTTTTTCCTTATGTCTTTTTTTTTAGCACCTGGAGAAAATAAAATTCTTTCTTCAACTGTATTAATTGCTTAACTGTATTAATTAATTAATTGTATTAATTACCACTGAGCCACAAACATTTTTTCCTACAACATATGGAGTCTTCCTTGGGACATTTCATTTTTAAAATAGTTTTCAGCACATCTATTTTGCTACTGCAGATTGGGAAGGTCTGGATTTTTGTTCAATGTACTTTTGGGATCTCAAAATCATGTTCTCATTCATTGGGGGGGGGAGCAGTTCTATAGAAATTCTAGATAAATAGAGAATGCTTCTCTTTTTGCATATAACACATTCAGTTCAACAGACAGAAATTACTTAGGTAGTTCAGGAAGCCCTAAAGAATCCAAAAATTTTTGCTCAGAAAGATTAGAAGAAATGAACAGAATTTCTTAACACTTGGCCCTATCTCCATTTGGAGAGGGAAAGAAAACAAGACAACTTTGAATGCCATGAATCCAAAGCCATTTCTTACAGATTGTAGGATTGCTAATTAACCCATGTCCTTTTTACGTTCACTGATTTCTGTTTCGTTTCTATTACAAGAACAGAGAAGTTCCAATACAACTTATACATGATAAATGTCTCACTAGTAAAGGCAAGGCTATCAATAAATATCCAGATGCTGAGGATTCTAAAGCATTATATTATCTTTTAGAATATTCCATTATTTTGGCCATACCTCCTATTTCAGAATAATTTAGCATGTAAGGTCACTGAATGCCATATCAGGTCAATTTATTCATTCAATTTAAGAATTTATTTGTTTCATTTGTATAGCCACTCATCTCATATATGTGACTCTAAGCTGCTTACAACAATATTAAAAACAATATTCAAAATATAAATAAAAATAGCAAACATACTACATTATAAATCTCAATTCAGCAAACATTTAATCAGAGTCAGCAGCTGAATACATTCTATAGAAAAGGTTCATCACTTCTTGACTCCCAAGTATGATAGGACAACCATGTCTTCAGATCTTCCTAGAGGATAGAAGGGTAGGGGTTGAATCTAAGTTCTGGACGTATTATTATCCAAAGGGCAGAAAAATTTCTCTTCCTGAGTTCTGTTATATGACACTGGAATGGACAGTACCTGATATGTTAGTAATCAGAAAAAGAAAGTATAAATGTTGTTTAATTCTAGCACAAAGACAATATACATGATTCAGGACTGAATTGCATATTTTTAAGTGCTCTATGAGCTTGGTTGTTTACTAACAGATATTTTATTACCCAACAGAATTAAGATTTGGCAATAAAAATGACACCTTCTATTGCAGGGAGCTGAGGGAAATACAGGACCTTTAGGTCCAAAGGTAGGTTTCTCTTAATTTCACACATTTAAGTACAATTAGTCTGGCATAAGGATTTTGTTACTGAAAAAAATTAAGTCAATAAAAGGGATGGAAGCAATCTGATGGGAAATCAAGATACATAGCTGTGTATGAGTAAAACTATGGACTAGTTAATAAAAACTTAATAAAATGAGAAAAATCCACCAAGTTGGTCCAAGCAATAACAAAGAGAGGATTTTAAATAAGTAAAATAGTTATCTATTTAAATTTGATTCATTTATAGTAACAGAAGAGGTAATTTTGTAATAAAATGTTACTTCAAATGGGAACATACTTAACCCTGTGTAATTAAACTTTTTCTTCCAACTAATCATCCCACCCAAGAGGATTTTTAATGTGAGTCCTGCTGACTTTTTTTAGTAACTGGAAATGATTTTAAAATCAACTTGCCACAGATTATTAGAATTCTTCTTTTATACAGAGATCATGCTCAAATCTTCAGGTCTGTGCCCAATCAGCCCTATGTTCCCGCACCAACATAAAATGATACTGCATGGTTGTGCACAGCCAGACTGCTTCCAGGAATTGCACAGTGCAATACCTTTGCTTTTGGGCAGTAAAGATAGTTTCCTGTAAAAAATTGTAGATTTCGCTCTCTTAAGTTCTCAGACAGTTCTCTTGAAACAGAGCTCTTATAAAATTGAACATTAAATAACATGCTAATTTACATTTCCAAACTTTGAACTAGAGGAATCAGCAAATGTATAATACCTTAGTGACTAGACCCATATTTAGCAAGATATTTAGAATATTCCACTGCTAATTGGCATTTATAGACAAAGAAACATACAAACAAATGTAGCCTTCCAATAAAATGAAGCCTTCTGTGAACATAATAAATAATAATAATAATAATAATAATAATAATAATAATAATAATAATAATAATAATTTATTAGATTTGTAACCCGCCCCTTTCCGAGGACTCGGGTAGCAAATATATCTTTTAAATCTATTATTTCCACTCATAAATTAATTTGGTAATGTTCTGCTGGCATGTCCCAACCGCCTGTAATTACAGGGTAATTAGTCCAAAAAGACACACACCACATGATAGAAGGAAAACAAAAAGTCTTTATCAATAGAAAAGCAGAAAAAAACTCCCTTTTTAAATGTCAAAGGAATTTTATGGTACACACAAGGCACAGGTTAAATGCAATCCAATTTCTCACCCAGTAACTGGGAGATTGAGTCCAATTCCAAAGTCCAGAAAGGCCACACACAGTCTTGAACAGGGAAACAGCAAAACCACAATCTTGACGAAACTATGAATCAGATAAACTTCCACAAGGCTAAACCAGCACGCTACTCTTTTTATCTGTAGCACTAATTACAGCAGCCCCACCCAACCACAGGTGGCCTCACTTATCTCCTGTAATAATCCTTCAGTTGTTCTCTCCTATGCATCATTCTATGCATGCGTGGGTCCGTCATACGTTCGTGTTCAGAATCCAGGGATGATATGGATGATTGATCTCCTCCTGTGCTGTCTGCCAAACTCTCCTCTTCCCTGCTACTCACGCTTCCTTCATCAGAGGAGCCTTCGTTGGGAGATTCTATAGGGAGCAAAACAGGCCTGTGGCATGTGGATGTTTCCCCCACCTCCACCTCCACATTCCTTGGGGCAGCAGCTGGGCCAGAGCCAACCACAACACCATCCCCCCGGAAGGCCCCTCCCCTGGCTCCAGCACAAGGGACAAGGCTTCTGTGGAAATTGTTCATGAAACGCCCGGACAAGGACAGGAGCATCAACCAGAACAGCCTCCACCCATGAACAATCATCAGGCTCACCCTGCACCCATTGCACAAGATATTGAAAACAATTGTCCACCCAACGGGAGTCCCAGATGGCATGGATCATGACCTCAAGTAGATGATCTCGAACACAGGGGGCAGGCAACAAAAGGACACTGGGATGAAGTGGGCATTCGGGAGAAACAGGTACCAAAAGGGAACAGTTGAAAATGGGGTGAACACGCAAGTTGGCAGGCAAAGTAAGCCGATAGGCCACCAGATTGATGACCTTCTCAATCGGGAAAGGGCCCATGAAGCGTGGATCCAGTTTACATCGAAGTAATTCCAAAGCAATGTGTTTGGTGGATAACCACACCTGGTCACCAACAGCCAACGGGGGGACGTCTCATCGGGATCGATCCGCCACCCATTTGTAGTCCTCTTTGGCCTTAATCAAATACTGCTTCACCATCTCATGAACTGCTTGCAGTTCCGATAAGAAGTCCTCTGCTGCGGGGACTGGGGAATCTAACAGGGTTAATGAGAAAAACTGGGGATGGAAGCCATAGTTTGCATAAAATGGTGTGAGTCTTAGAGAGGTATGCTGGGAGTTAAACGCAAACTCCGCTACCGGGAGGAAACATGACCAATCAGCCTGCCGGTCTTACACAAAGCACTGCAGGTATTGTTCCAAAATTCCAATGTTTTTTTCTGTCCTCCCATCAGTCTGAGGGTGCTGGGTCGAAGCAAGACAAACTTGGACCTGTAAAGCAGACAAAAACTCTTTCCAGAACCGTGCCATGAACTGAGTTCCTCGGTCTGACACAACTTGATCTGGAAGTCCATGGATCTGGAATACATGTTGCAAAAACAATTTAGCGGTGTCATGGGATGTGAGTACCTGGGGACGGGATGAAATGGACCATTTTTGTCAACATGTCCATCACCACCATGACTGTGGTGAACCGCGACAAGGGGGGCAAGTGTGTGACAAAGTCGATGGACACAGCTCCCCGTGGCCTTGTGGGCATTGCCAATGGCTGTAATAATCTTGGCAGGGCCCCTATGGCTGACTTGGCCACAGGACACCGTTTACATGTGGCAACATACGACTGAATGTCATCTTGGATTCGCAGTCACCAAAATGTTCAAGTCACTAAGTCCAAAGTTTTAAACAAGCCAAAATGACCCACTACAGAATTGTCATGGCATTGGGACAGAATCAATCCGTGAAGTGGCCCTGCTGGGACATACAGCTTCCCCCCGGTACCAGAGCAGTCCCTCAGCAAATGTCCAGGGAGAATTGGGCACCATCTCCCTCACCTGCTGTGCCACAAGCCCATCCCCCCCCTGCATCTCACAGATATGCCTCCGCAAGTCAACAGGGTCCTGGGTAGCAGCCAGCACTTCCGCTGGCAAGATTGTCTGTAATGGGGCTGGCTCTTTTGGATGCATAAACTCTGGTTTCCTAGACAAAACATCCGCTCTGGGATTCTGGAAGCTGGGTGTGTACGAGATCTGAAAGTTGAACCTTGCAAAAAAGAATGTCCAACGTATCTGTCATTGGTTCAACGTTCGAGCCATTTGCAGATACAGTGATCCCCCGATCGTTGCGAGGGTTCCGTTCCAGGACCCCCCGCAACGAGCGGGTTTTCGCGAAGTAGCGCTGCGGAAGTAAAAACACCATCTGCGCATGCGCAGATGGTGTTTTTACTTCCCAGCAGCGAGGAGCCGAAGATTGGGGTTTCCCCGCCGCCCACGCAAACTCCTCGCTGCTGCCGCGCCCGCCGCTCGCCCGCCCTGAAAGGGAAAGCCCCCCCAGGCCGGCTCCGATCCCCCCAGGCCGGCTCCGATCCCCCAGGCCGGCTCCGATCGTTTTAAAACAGGCGCGCCGCTTCTCCGCTGACTCCTGGCGAACTTCCCCGCTTTAGGAGTCAGCGGAGAAGCGGCGCGCCTGTTTTAAAAGATCGGAGCCGGCCTGGAGGGGCTTTCCAACAACCCACGAGCCCCCAACCCGGGCTCGTGGGTTGCTGGAAAGCCCCCCCAGGCCGGCTCCGATCCCCCAGGCCGGCTCCGATCGTTTTAAAACAGCCGCGCGGCTTTCCAATGAGTCCCGAAGACAAACGTCAAACTTCCGCGTTTGTCTTCGGGACTCATTGGAAAGCTGCGCGGCTTCTCGCCCTCCTGCCAGCAAGAGGGGGAGCGAACGGCGTGGGCAGGCTGCGGACAAGCCGTTCGCTTGGGCCGCTTCCCAGCTGAGTACTCAGCTGGGAAGCAGCCTGAGCGAATGGCGTGGGTGGGAGAAGGGCGCGTGAGCCGCAGGCGCGCGGGCAGGCAGGCTGCGGACAAGCCGTTCGCTCGGCCGCTTCCCAGCTGAGTACTCAGCTGGGAAGCGGCCCGAGCGAACGGCGTGGGCGGGAGAAGGGCGCGCAAGCCGCAGGCGCGCGGGCAGGCAGGCTGCGGACAAGCCGTTCACTCGGGCCGCTTCCCAGCTGAGTACTCAGCTGGGAAGCGGCCCGAGCAAAGCGGCAGCAGCGAGGAGTTTGCGTGGGCGGTGGGGAAACTCCTCGCTGATGCCCACCAAGAGGGGGAAGACCTAGGGAAGCCGCCCAGCAGCTGATCTGCCCGGCGCCATCTACGCATGTGTGCCCATAGAAAAAAGGGTACGCATGCGCAGATGGTGTTTTGACTTCCGGGTTCAAAAATCGCAAATTAGCCTGTTCGCAATGGACGGGAACGCAATAACCGGGGGATCACTGTACTCCAAATTTTTATGGTTGGTCCTGATCTCTACCTGATGCCGGACACCCTCAAGATGATGTCTCCATGTCTCGAACGCCGACTTGACTGCCAAAAGTTCCTTTTCCCAGATCGTGTAGCTTTTTTCCGAGGGCGTGAGCTTTCTGGAGTGGTAGGCACACGGAAACAAGGTGCCACCTTTGGGATGGGCCTGTAGAAGTACAGCACCAATGGCAACATCAGAGGTGTTGGTCTCAACGACAAACGGACGACATGGATCTGGATGCTGCAACATCTTTCATGAAAGCGTCCTTAAGAGCTACAAAAGCCTGCTGTTCCTCCTCACCCCAATGAAATGAGACCTGTTTCTGCAACAAACGGGTGAGAGGCGCGGTCAACTGGGCAAATCCTGGTATGGATGTGCGATAGTAGTTTGCAAGCCCCAACAACCTCTGCACATCCTTGACTCTCCTTGGGGGTTGCCAGGTTTTTATTGCTGACACCTTGCCTGGGTCCATGGCTATGCCCCCTGGAGAAATGACATGACCTAAAAATTCTATGGTGGTCTGCAGAAACTGACACTTCTCCAGCTTAGCATATAAACGATGCTCTCTCAACCAGAGCAGAACCCGATGCAAATGTCCCATATGACTAGACTTGGAGGGGGAGTACACTAAAATGTCATCCAGATATATGACCACAAAATGGTCTAACTTGTCCCTGAATACATCGTTCATCAAATGCTGGAAAACAGCCGGGGCATTTCTGAGGCCGAAAGACATCACCGTATACTCAAAATGCCTGTTTCGGGTGCCAAACACTGTTTTCCACTCATCCCCTGACTTTAAGCGCTGTGTAGGTCTATCTTGGAAAAAACAGTGGCAGCTCGTAAACGTTCCATTAATTCCAGAATCAGTGACAAGGGATAGCGATTGCGCACCATAATGGCGTTCAGTAGTCACAACACAGACGTAAGTCCCCAAGATGGGCGCTGATAACGGGGAGGTCGATGGCCTGATGAACCCTTTGGCCAGATTTTTATCTATGAAGTTCTTGAGGGCCACTAATTCAGGTTCTGACATAGAGTACAAATGACCAGCCGGCAACTTGGCATCGCGTAACAGTTCTATGGCGGCTGCATGCATTCCGCCTCATTGAGGCCCTCCAGTAACACTGCTGCGGGGATAACGAGCCCTTGTGAGGCACAAATGTGATGATGGTGGTCTACACATTGTAAACTGGAAAACATGATGCTGTTCTGCGACCACACCACCTGAGGATCATGCGCCCTTAACCATGACAACCTCAAGACAAGAGGGAAATGGAGGCCTCGCGTGACATAAAATTGTAAAGCCTTCTCATGAGTCCCGATGCTGATCCACACTGGCAAGGTCTGAAAACGGATGGGCCCAGACAACAACACCCGCCCATCAATGGTTTCTACACTCAATGGAGGGTTTCCAGGACACAAGGGCAACGAATGTCTCTATGCAAACTTCTCATCCAGGAAATTCATGGTGACCCCGGAATCCATAAGGGCAAGAGCAGAAATTGATTGAGTACGCCAATCCACCAGGAGCTTGACATTAATCGTGAAGTGACAGTACATTCCGGGGTCGTTATCCAAAGAATCCTTAAGTGATGACATGCCAGCCCGACCTAGCGTTGCCACCAAGCTGGGCTGCCCTCCCGACTGCACATCCAGTGGGGAAACCAGGGGCATGGGGACAGCCATCGAGGAATCCGGAACTATGGTGAGAACATGAGTTGATGACTCTGGGAGCTGTCCTGCAAGAGTCGGCATGGCAACAGGAGGACCGGGAGGATTCAAAACTGCGGCAGCAACCATGCTCCTTTGTTTGCAGGGACAGGCATTCGCGAAGTGACCTCCCCCCTCGTAATAGAAGCACCAGCCTGTTGCACATTGCTGCACTCTCTCCTCCGGGGACACATGGGATCGCATGAAGTTCACCTCCATGGGCTCCCCAGCAGGGATACAATCCACCAGACGAGGAGGCAGGGCAGGCAGGAAGCGACGGGGTACAGGAAGTGAGGTTGGCACTGGCATAGCAGACACACCCCGCTATGGAGCAGGCACTGACATGACGCCCAAAACACGGGGGGGAGGACCGCCCAGCCCGGCACACCTCTCGAGCCAGCAGCCAAGCCTCAATGGCCAAACAATGCTGCTCCAGCTCATCCAGGGTGCCCAGCAGGGCCTCGTGCACCAGCTCATCAAGCATAGTCTCTGACAAGCCATCCTGAAACGCCTCCATCAAGGCGGCCTCATTCCACTGCACCTGTCCACTGAGGCTACGAAAGTCACTTAAATATTCCACTAGGGGGCACAAACCTTGTTTCAGTTGTTTCAATGCCCTCGTGGCCATCTGCTCCTGCACCGGATCCGAAAACTGCTGTTGCAACTGGGTGCAAAAGGCAGTATAATCCTGCAGTATCGGATCATCTCTGTCCAGAAATGGAGACACCCAGGAAGCAGCAAGGCCAGACAACAAACTGCAGAGGAACGGCACTTCCCCTGCATCTCTTGGAAAATGGGGCAGTTGTGCATTAATAAGCAACTGCACTTGACTGAGGAAAGCTGCAAACATGCGTCTGTCACCCCAGAATTTTTCAGGCAGAGCTACAAAGCATTTCCTCCTTGGTAGTGGCTGTGGGGCAGGAGCTTCTGGCTGCACCTGTGGAATGACAGGCTGCTGAGATAATACGTCCAACTAGTTCTGTAACTGCAGCACTGTCTGCGTTAACGCTTGGATTTCCATCCTCAAAGCATCAAAAACTGCTTGCATTTCTGCCATACCAGCAGCCATGATCAGATAAATGCCAGAAAAAAGAGAAACAAACAATCCAAAACATTTCACTCTGGAACGGTGTGTGTCTGGGGGTTGGTGGAAGTTTATTCTGTTCTGCCGGCATGTCCCAACCACCCGTAATTACAGGGTAATTAGTCCAAAAAGACACACACCAAAAGGAAAACCAAAAGTCTTTATCAACAGAAAAAACTCCCTTTTTAAATGTCAAAGGGATTTTCTGGTACACACAAGGCACAGGTTAAATGCAATCCAATTTCTCACCCAATAACTGGGAGATTGAGTCCAATTCCAAAGTCCAGAAAGGCCACACACAGTCTTAAACGGGGAAATAGCAAAACCACGATCTTGACGAAACTATGAATCAGATAAACTTCCACAAGGCTAAACCAGCATGCTGCTCTTTTTATCTGTACCACTAATTACAGCAGCCCCATCCAACCACAGGTGGCCTCACTTATCTCCTGTAATAATCCTTCAGTTGTTCTCTCCTATGCATCACTCTACACATGCGTGAGTCCGTCATACGTTCTTGTTCAGAATCCAAGGATGATAAGGATGATTGATCTCCTCCTGTGCTGTCTGCCAAACTCTCCTCTTCCCTGCTACTCACGCTTCCTTCGTCAGAGGAGCCTTCGTCGGGAGATTTGATAGGGAGCAAAACAGGCCTGTGGCATGTGGATGTTTCCCCTACATCCACCTCCACATTCCTTGGTGCAGGATCTGGGCCAGAGCCAACCACAACAGGTAACAAATAATATATAAACAAGCTTAACATGGTTTCTTCCCTTGCACATCAGCTGATCTAAGTTTGCTTATTTGTAGTCTTCTGTTCTTTAAATTATTGGTCATGCTAATTTCAGTTGGAATCTTTGTATGCTAGTGGTGTCAATAATTAGGCAACCAGGATAACAGAACATCATAGTAGAAGGGGACCTTATTCTGCCCTAGCATCGAGCCACAAATAATTATGCAACAAGTTCTCTTGGGTGACATCTGTGAAAAAAAATCAGGTGCTCAGGCATGAAAATGTGCCATTGAGACACTATACTTCTGCCCACACCAAAAAAAAAATTAGAGGGAAAATTGTTAATAACCCTTATAGTGAAAGAAGTCACAAATAAACAGAAAATTAAAAATTATAGCCCAATCTCGTTGTGAAAAGCCAACTATCAAATATTTGTAACAATATTGGTGGAAAGTATTTTAAAAAATACTGAATGAAATCATACATTTGGGTCAAAATGGGTTTCTACCCAATAAACATATAAGACACAATATTTGGATTATAATGAACATTTTGGAATACTATGAGGCCTACCCAAAAAAACAAGCAGCGTTGATATTTGTTGACACCCAAAAAGCATTTGACACTTTCAAATTGGAACTTTCTTATTAATCAATTAAGCATTATGAATTTTGGGGAGAAATGTATGGGAATTATCAGGGCGATTTACACCAACCAAAAAGTAAAGATAATAGTAAATGAGGAAAGAGCAGAAAATATTAGTATAACTAAGGGGATGAGACATGGATGTCCTCTGCCCCCCCCCCTCTTATTCATACAATCTTTGGAAGTATTATTAATACAAATTAAGCAAAAGATGGAAATAAAAGGACTAAAAATTAAAAAGGAAGAGTATAAAGTGCAAGCCTTTGCCAATGCTTTGGTTTTTATTATAGAGGATCCAATAGAGATGGGGAATCAAATTATTAGGGAAAATAGAAGAATTTGGCAAAGTGGCAAGGTTTAAAATCAATGAGGAAAAAACTAAAATATTAATCAAGAATTTGACCAGTAAGAAGAATAGGGAAGTGGAAGAAAAATTAGGGCTACAAATTACCAAGAAGATGAAATAGAATAGAATAGAATAGAATTTTATTGGCCAAGTGTGATTGGACACACAAGGAATTTGTCTTGGTGCATATGCTCTCAACGTACATAAAATAAAATATACATTTGTCAAGAATCATGTGATACAACACTTAATGATTGTCATAAGGGTCAAATAAGCAATGAAGAAGCAATATTAATAAAAATCTTAGGATATACGCAACAAGTTACAGTCATACAGTCAACATGGGAGGAAATGGGTGATAGGAATGATGAGAAAAACTAGTAGAATAGAAGTGCAGATTTAGTAGAAAGTCTGACAGTTTTGAGGGAATTATTTGTTTAGTAGAGTGATGGCGTTCGGGAAAAAACTGTTCTTGTGTCTAGTTGTCTTGGTGTGCAGTACTCTGTAGCGACGTTTTGAGGGTAGGAGTTGAAACAATTTGTGTCCAGGATGCGAGGGGTCAGTAAATATTTTACCCGCCCTCTTTTTGACTCGTGCAGTATACAGGTCCTCAATGGAAGGCAGATTGGCAGCAATTGTTTTTTCTGCAATTCTGATTATCCTCTGAAGTCTGTGTCGGTCCTGTTGGGTTGCAGCACCAAACCAGACAGTTATAGAGGTGCAGATGACAGACTCAATTATTCCTCTGTAGAACTGAATCAGCAGCTCCTTGGGCAGTTTGAGCTTCCTGAGCTGGCGCAGAAAGAACATTCTTTGTTGTGCTTTTTTGATGATGTTTTTGATGTTAGGTGACCATTTTAGGTCTTGAGATATGATAGAACCTAGAAATTTGAAGGTCTCTACTGTTGATACTGTGTTGTCTAGTATTGTGAGAGGTGGAAGGGTGGAAGGGTTTCTCTTAAAGTCTACCACCATTTCTACAGTTTTGAGTGTGTTCAGTTCTAGATTGTTCTGGTCACACCACAAGGATAGTTGTTCAACTTCCTGTCTGTATGCGGATTCATCATTGTCTCGAATGAGTCCAATCACTGTTGTATCATCTGCAAACTTCAGTAGTTTAACAGATGGATCGTATATTTGGCAATATGCAACATGTTCCTCAATAAAAGAGGATAATTATGACAAACTATTACAACAAGCACAAAAAAAATTGGGAAAATGAGCAAAATTGCAGATATTTCTAATTGGCAGAATTTCTATGATAAAAATGAATATACTACCTAAATTTGTATATCTCTTCCAAACAATATCAATAAAGTGGGGGGGGGGGGGGGGGGGGGGGGGAAGAGGGGGGGGGGGGGGGGGGGGTGGTGGGTTTTTGAGCAATTAAACAAGATGATATCAAAATTTATTTGGTTGGGGGAAAGGTTCAGGATCAAACATAAAGTAATACAGAATTTGAGAAGTAAAGATTTTGGTCACCCAGATTTGGAGTTTTACTTTCATGCAGCAGCCATGGTGTGTATCAAGTACTGGGTTCAATTGAAATACGAGATGATATTGACATTAGAATGGCATGATCTGAGGAGGAGGAGAGCATCCACGACCAGTAATAATGGTTATTACCATCTATTGAGGCTCCTAATAGTGCTAGTGAGCCACTAAACTAAATTATCAGAACTTCTGAATACTGAAGACCCCTTTTGGGAATGTCTCTGTGAATACTGAGTGATGAAAACCCACCCACAACCTGAGGAGGAAACGAATGAGCATATGGGAAAGCTGAACTGGGAGGCCGGTGAGAGAGGCTGACGCCAATGCCCAACACCCAACGCCCAAACAAATGAACAAGCTGAACAAACAAGGCAAACAAGCGAGCGAGCAAGCTGAGCTGGGAGACCAACACTGAGGCCGGTGAGAGGGGCAGACGTCAACGCCCAGCACCCATATGAGTGAGTGAGCAAGTCGAGCTGGGAAGCTGATGCTGAGGCTGGTGAAAGGGGCCGACGCCAACACCCAAACAAGAAAGCGAGCCAAGCGAACTGGGAGTGAGTGAGCTAAGCAAACTGGGAGCAAGCGAGCTGAGTGAACTGGGAGATCAACGCGGTGGACAATGAGAGAGGCTGATGCCAATGCTGAAGTGAACAAGCTGGTGTGCTGAGCGTACGAGCGAGCAGAGTTGGAAGGCTGACACTGGATCCAGTGAAGCTAGTGGGAAAGAAACGAACCAGCGAGTGAGCCGAATAGGGAAGGCCGACCCTGAGGCTGGTGAGAGAGTTAAAGTTTTAAGAGGAAAAGTATAATAGGGAGGAATCTCAAGGACAGAGTCTCTCTGGCCTGAAAACCATAACTGGAATCCTGCTACAGGATGGAAGACATAATAGGAAGAGTTCACTCTCACTGGGCTCAGCGTTGGCCTCCCCACTTTGGCTCATTCTCCTCAGCCTCAATCTCAATGTTGGCCTCTCTGCTCGGCTCAATCGTTCATTTCAGCATCAGCCCCTCTCATTGGCCTTAGCGTTGGCCTCCCTGCTTGATTCACTCGCTCATTTGCTCACTTGACTTGTTTGCTGGTTCATTTTGGCATCGTTGTCAGCCTCTCTCACCTGGTCTCAGCGTCGGCCTCCCTGCTGAGCTCGCCCATATGCTCACTCATTCAACTTGCTCAACAGTTCATTTTGGTGTTGGCCTCTCTCACCGGCCTCAGCATTGGCCTTCCCTACTTGGCTCACTCGCTAGTTTGTTTCTTTCCCACTAGTCCCACTGGATCCAGTGTTAGCCTTCCCACTCTTATTTCCCAAGGAAATAAGACTCTAAGAGAAAGACAATACCTATGGACATATACAAAATGTGAGACATTCCTGAAAGACTTAGGTCTGCTCTTAATATATTTTATATTTTTTAATATAATAGACCCTTAATACATTTTTTAATATTTTAGTGGCATTATGAAATTTTAATACCTTTTATAGCACTGTTTGATCATCTGAGAGCCTTGTTTCTTAAATTTATTTAAGTTTTGATACTATTTTTAGGGAATAGTAATTGTAATTAATTAATTTTAATGTTGAAAATGTTCAATTTTTTTAAAAAAAAATGGAATAGAAGGAGAGAGTATCAAATTTGCAGATGATGCTAAGTTGGCAGGAATAGCCAACACCCTGGATTATAGGTTTAAGATCCAGATGGATCTTGGCAGACTTGAACACTATGTCCTATCTAAAAAGATAAAATTCAGTGCATAGAAAAGTAAACTCTTACACTTAGGCAGGAGAAATAAAAAATACACATATAGATTGGGAGAATCCAGGCTTAATAGCAGGAACTGTGAGAGGGATTTTGAGTCTTTATGGGCAACTAATTAAATATGAGCTAGCAGTATGAAGTGGCAGCCAAAAAAGCCAGTGCAATCCTAAATTGCATTGAGGTATTTAATCAAGATCATGTGAAGTATAAAGCCTTAGTAAGACCAAACCTGGAATACTGCATACAGTTTTGGTCCCCACACTACAAAGACGATATTCAATCTGACCTAAGTGTAGCTCACAAATTTATATGCTACAATGTCCTACCTATCAAAGACTACTTCAGCTTCAACCAAAATAATACACAATCTCACAATAGATACAAACTTAATGTAAAACGCTCCAAACTTAATTGCAAAAAATTCGACTTCAGCAATACCTGGAATACATTGCTCCACTCTGTAGTTTCTTCCCCAAACCCCCAAATCTTTAATCTTAAACTGTCTACCATTGACTTCATCCAAGGGCTGTAAGAGTTGTGCATAAGCGCACTAGCATACCTACCATTCCTACCCTGAAGCCAATATATTCAAAAAATATCTGAACTCAAAACCATGTTTGTACTTATTACATATTTATATTAATGTTTATATTTTACCTGTAATAATATACATGCCTGACAAATAAATAAAATATTGATGCTGTGTTTGCTTAGTAACAGCCGGCCGGTTAGAGCCATGCAATTGGCGTCCCTATCCAAGGTACTGATAGGTCGCGTATCCCCAGTTACATTGTAAGCGGGAAAGTTACTGTGTATTGATTGGTTCCTGCCTCAGCCTGTGTGTAGTATATTAGACCGTGTATGTTGCTATTGCTTTTAAGCCTGTACCTGCCAGCCTGGCACGAGTTCTGTATTAAACATGATGATTAATTAAGGCCTCACTTGTTATACTGGCGACGAGGATTCGAGCCATCCATTGCGGAATTATTATACGTAGACACTGTGTTACTGTGTATTGATTGGTTCCTGCCTCAGCCTGTGTGTAGTATATTAGACCGTGTATGTTGCTATTGCTTTTAAGCCTGTACCTGCCAGCCTGGCACGAGTTCTGTATTAAACATGATGATTAATTAAGGCCTCACTTGTTATAATTGAGACTCTAGAAATAGTGCAGAGAATATCAATCAGGATGATTAGAGGACTGGAGATTAAAACATATGAAGAACAGTTACAGGAATTGTATGGATAGTTTAGTGAAGAGAAGGATTAGGGGACACATGATAGGAGTGTTCCAGTATTTGAGGGACTGCCACAGAGAGGAGGGGGTCAAACTATTTTACTAAGCACCTGGCCAGACAAGAAGTAATGGAAATTGATCAAGAAGAAATTGATCAAGGAGATTTTTTTTCCAGTGGGAACAAACAACCAATGGAAAAGTTTATCTTCAGAAGTTGGGGGAGCTTTATCACTGGCAGTTTTCAAGAAGAATGCCATCTGTCATAAATGATGTAGAGTTTCCTGCTTGGGTGATGGGTTGTACTAGATTATTTACTAGGTCCCTTCAATTCTGTTATTCTGTTATTTCTTCTAATGCAGCTCTCCCCACTTTTGTGCTCCTCCAGATAATTGGAATAGCAACTTTCAGAATTCTAAATCTTAAGACAAAAATTTATACTATAATAAAGTTGATGTTCAATAACTGTGTCTTCTTACAGGGAGAGAAAGGAAATCCTGATTCAGATGGTTTGCAAGGAGATCAAGGAGTTCAAGGTTCCCTGGTAGATATTATCATGTGCTTCTATGTGTAGCTACATTCATGTAAAAAGAAAAGATAATGAAATTAGAATACACATAATTTGCAATTAAATAATCAGCTGATAAGATTCAATCAGATAGCACTTAATGGCAGAAGTCCTCTGTTACATCTTACAAGTTACATATAAGAGAACAAGCAGTTTATGTATTATTTCTAGGCTATGTACAATACAAGTGCAAGGCTTTTTATCACGTAAATCACATTTGTGATTTGTATAACATACTGACCCCTTTTTAAATGGCATCTGAATCCATGCACCTTATAAAGCTTGACTTGACACTATCACTTCTGCCAATATACACATTTTACCTATTCACAACAAAACTGAACCTCTAATTAGCAAGAATTTTGTATGTATTATACATTGTTGTTTTGTAGACATTTTTAAATGGTACATTAAGAAATATATTATTAAAAATGAGACATTATCTAAGAAATAAAATAGTACACATTACACATAACATTATTAAAGGAACTGAGAAGGCTGGTTAGAACTTTGTTCTTTCTGTTAAAAATGTTTTGTATAGAAATGTTGCTTGTGTGCACTAAAATCATTTTTTCTCGGATTTCTCTGTTGGTGAATCCAAATTACTCCTTTTTAAAAATTCAATCTTTTTTTATTGTGTTATGCAAAGCATTCAGAAGGTAATTTCTCAAAGCAAATACAGCACCTATTCTACTCCCCGTCTGCCTGAAGCATTAAACAGTGCAGTATATCCACTTTTAGGAGCTTCTTCATACTATACAAACATATGTGTAAATGCACAGAAGACGATCCTGGCATGAGTGTTACTAATTAAAATGGCTGATTATAAAAGTGTCATCTATGCATGCACATGTCTTTACATGCATGCTCATTCAATTGCTAAAGCACTGTAAGGTTTGTCTCCCGCTCCCCTTTCAGGAAAGCATGAACTCTTGAAACTTTGGGTTTTCAAAAGGAATCTTTTATTGAAAGAAAGGTAGTTGCACGACAAAAACAAAGCAGGCTCTAAAGTTCCTTTAGGCAATTCTGCTAGGATAAAGAAATTAGAAACCCCTCCCCTAAGCCCAGTGAAGGGTTACAAAAATTTTTACTACCACGCCATGGGTGTGGCTTATTTTGTGGGTGTGGCTTGCCAGCCATGTGACCAGGTGGGAGTGGCTTGATGATCATGTGACCGGGGTGACTTAAATGTCATGTGACTGGCTTAAAGGTGGCCAATTTGATGTCACTCACATCAAGGGTTTGGGTTAGGGTGCCTGGCCTCTCCTCGCCTCAAAGAGATACACTTTCTCTATCTATTTACTATTACTGAACATCCAAAACATATTACTTAATTCTATGTATATATGCCATATGTGTCCGTACATATTACACACAGGCACACAAAAATATACATTATCTACTATATAAACTGATGTGTATGTACACACACACACACACACACACACACCTCTTCTAAAATTATACACATTCAACCTCATTTACTGTGATAGGAACAACATACCCAGAGCTCAGAAGGGAAAAAAAGGAAAAAAAATCAAAATTTTGCTACAGGTACTGTGTACCTGACCAGAATTTTGCTACTGGTACTGTGTACCTGACCAAAATTTTGCTACCGGTACTGTGTACCTGACCAAAATTTTGCTACCGGTACTGTGTACCTGACCAAAATTTTGCTACCGGTACTGTGTACCTGACCAAAATTTTGCTACCGGTACTGTGTACCTGACTGTACCCATAGGAGCCCTTCACTGCCTAGGCCCCATATTGAATGAGCCAAACCAAGGTGCAAAGATGTTGTGGAAACAGCCAACCTTGGAAGGAGATAAGGAACTGTTCCCAGTCTCTTCCTTCAGAAGTCTTCAGAATTGAGGCAAAGCAGATGACTCACCCACCCTCCTTACACATTCTCCCAAAGGTAAATCAAAGCATAGGGCAAATAGGTGTCAGAGCTAGGGATTATAGGATATGCAGGAAACAGTAAGAGGGCAATAAGTGAATAAAGGGATTCAGGCCCCTCCCCATAAAACTGGCAATATCACAGTAGGGATCAGATAGAATAGTATAGAATAAGGTGACCAGACGTCCTGCCCTTCCCTCCTCTTCCCTCCACCCCTGTGCACCCAACAATGAACTGCTGTGCAACATTTTCCAATGCTGCGCAGTGGAACTGGAAGCTGTTTATCCCTGCCTGAAGGCTGCACAATTATGATTGTGATTATGATTGTGATTTGTATGCCACCCTTCTCCGAAGACTCGGGGCGCTCACAAGATACAATATTGCCGAGGAGAGGCAGATATGGCGGGAGACATGGGGTAGGCCACTCTTGGGGAACAATGGACCACTGCTTGAAAGCGGTCCCTTGTTCGGGCCCCATAGACTAAACCTGGAGAACTGGTGACAAGCGAAATCAGGACCCTAGGCTCAGGCTGATGGTGCTCAATGCCAGGTCTGATGTAAATAAAGCTCCCCTCATCCAGGATTTACTCCTGGAGGAGGAGGTAGACCTACCATGTGTGACTGAGACCTGGCTGGGCCTAGAGAGAGAGGTTCCTCTCGGAAATGTGCCCAGCCAGGTTCCAGGGGTTGCAGCAACCCCAGGGAAGGGGGGAGGAGTGGCAATTATAGCCAGGAAGACCATCAAGCTGCGTAGGCTCGCTGCCCCTGAGATTGGAGGTTGTGAGTCCCTTCTTATGAGGTTGGACCTAGTGGTACAGGTGGACTTATTGCACATGTACCTGCCTCCCATCTGCATTTCAACAGCCCTGTCTGCACTACTTGGAGAGGTGCCTGGGCTGGCGGTGGAGTCCCCCAGACTTATTGTCTTGGAGGACTTCAATCTGCCATAGTTTGGTGAGTCCTCTGGGTTGGCGCAGGAGTTCATGGTCACCATGACAACCATGGCCCTGACTCAAGTAATTCAGGGCCCAACTCATGAGGGGGAGCATACTCTCGACATGGTATTCCTCTCAGGGCAATTGAGTAATGATCTGACATTAAGGGACTTAGAGATGTTGCCATTGTCATGGTCAGATTATTTTCTATTCTGGCTTGATTTTAAGGCTCCAATCCTTCTGCACAGGGTGGCGGAAGTGATTAGGAGGTTCCGCCCCAGATGCCTGATGGATCTAGAAGGTTTTAAAAGGGTGCTTGGGATTCTGCCAGATTCACTTGTACACAGTTGGGAAGAGTCTCTTGCTGCAGCCTAGAATACGGATGCAATGGAGGCTCTAGACTGAATTGCGCCTTTGGGACCTCTCTGTGGCAACAAAGATCTCCTTGGTTTATTGAGGAGCTCCGTGGAATGAAACACCAGAAGAGAGGTCTAGAGAAGCATTGGAGGAAACCCAGATCCGAATCTGACCGAACACTTGTAAAAGCTCATATGCAAATTTACAAAGTGGCGATCAAGTCGAAAAGATATGCATACAATGTTGGCCTGTTTACATTTGTGGAATCCCAACCAGTTGCCCTTTTTAGGATGACACGCTCCCTCCTTAAGCAGGGGTGAGTTGACGAACTCTTGCAGGGTAGTGCTGAGGCCTTTAACAAGTTTTCACAGATAAGATCACTCAGATCTGGACTGATCTTGACTCCAAGTGGAATGCAGTGTCGTCTGACAATGAGTCAGTCAAGGTGACAGGGGTTCGTCTTAGTCCACCTGTTTGGATTGAGTTTGATCTGGTGACACCTGGTGAAGTGGACAAGGCTGTGAGTTCCTCCACCTGCTTATTGGACCCGTGTCCCTCTTGGCTGGTTTCGGCCAGCAGGGAGGTGACACGGAGCTGGGTGCAGGAGATTACCAATGCTTCTATGAGGGAGGGGTACTTCCCAGCTTCCCCTCCTCCTCAAGAAGCCTTCCCTGGACCCAGCCGTATTTAATAACTATCGTCCTGTCTCCAACCTTCCCTTTATAGGGAAGGTTGTTGAGAAGGTGGTGTTGCTCCAGCTCCAGCTTTCCTTGGAAGAAGCCAATTATCTAGGCCCTTGACAGTCAGGATTCAGACCCGGCTACAGCACAGAAACTGCTTTGGCCGCACTGATTATCTCTGCTGGGCCCGGGACAGAGGTTTATCCTCGGTCCTGGTGCCCCTTGACCTCTCAGTGGCTTTTGATACCATTAACCATGGTATCCTTCTGCACCGACTGGAGGGGCTGGGAGTGGGAGGCACCGTTTTATGGTGGTTCTCCTCCTACCTCTCTGGTCAGTCGCAGTCGGTGTTAGTGGGGGATCAGAGGTCGACTCCTGGGTCCCTACCTTGTGGGGTACCTCAAGGGTTGGTCCTCTCCCCCTGCTGTTAAATATCTACATGAAACTGCTGGGTGAGATCATCCAAGGGCACGGGGTGAGTTACCATGGGTACACTGATGATACTTAGCTGTACATTTCCACCCCGTGTCCACTCAGGGAAGCAGTGGAAGTAATGTGCTGGTGTCTGGAGGCTGTCAGTGTCTGGATGGGTGCCAACAGCCTCAAGCTCAATCCAGACAAGGCAGAGTGGCTGTGGGTACTGCTTCCCAAGGACACATCCCTCTGTCTGTCCATTATCCTGGGGGGTAATTACTGATCTCCTCAGAGAGGATCCACAACTTGGGCATCCTCCTCGATCCACAGCTGACGTTGGAACACCACTCATGCCTTTATCCCCTTGAGGTTCAACTACTGCAATACTCTCTACATGGGGCTATCTTTGAAGAGTGTTCGGAAACTTCAAATCGTCCAAAATGCAACTGCATGAGCAGTCATGGGCCTTCTAAGGCATACCCATATTTCACCATCACTCCGCAGACTGCATTGGCTGCCGATTAGTTTCTGGACACAATTCAAAGTGTTGGTCATAACTTACAAAGCCCTACATGGCATTGGACCAGATTACCTCCGAGACCGCCTTCTGCCCGACGAATCCCAGCATCTGGTCAGGTCCCACAGAGTTGGCCTCCTCAGGGTCCCATCAACCAGACAATGTTGGTTGGCAGGACTTAGGGGAAGAGACTTCTCTGTCGGGGGCCCACCTCTCTGAAATCAGCTCCCCCCCCAGAGATTCATTCTGCCCCCACCCTCCTTGCCTTCCAAAAAAGTTTAAAGACTTATTTATGCCACCAGGCCTGGGGTCATTAGATCTTCCTCCCTGAAAATGAGCGTTTTAGTGTGTTTCACGGAGTGAATGGTAATGAATGTTTTTTAATTATATTAGAACTTTTAGGGTTTTTAATTACATTAATTGGATCTAGATGTATTGTTATGTTTTCTTTGATATGTTGTGAGCTGCCCTAAGTCCTCCGAGAGGGGCGGCATACAAATCAAACAAACAAACAAACAAATAAATAAATAAAAACAATGTGTACAAGCAAATCTAATTAGTTAAAAACTACAACGACATTGTCTGGTTGACGGGACCTGGAGAAGGCAAACTCTGTGGGACCTAACTGGCCGCAGGGATTCATCCAACAGAAGGCAGTCCCATAAGTAATCTGGTCTGATGCCATGTAGGGCTTTGTAGATCATCACTAACACTTTGAATTGTGTCCAGAAACCAATCGGTAACTAGTGCACTCCACGGAGTGTTGGAGAAACATGGGTGTATCTGGGAAGACCCATGACTGCTCACACAGCTGCATTCTGCACAATTTGAAATTTCCGAACACTCTCAGAGGTAGCCCTATGTAGAGTGCATTGCAGTAGTCAAAGCTTGTGGTGATAAGGGCATGAGTGACTGTGAGCAAAGACTCCCTGTCTTGGTATGGCCACAACTGGTGCACCAGGCAAACTTGAGCAAATGCCCTCCTTGCCACAGCTGAAAGATGATGTTCTAAAGAGCTGTGGGTCAAAGAGGACACCCAAGTTGTGGAACCTCTCTGAAGGGGTCAACAATTCTCCCACGCCCCCAGGGTAATGGATGGACAGATGGGATCATTGTTGAAGACCGGACAATATTTATAAAGTCCAGGGAAGGCTTCTTGAGAAGGGGGCGCATGAGTGCCTCCTTGTAGGGAGTCAGGAAGGATCCCCCATCAACAAACCATTGACAATCTCCTGGACCCAGCTGCATGTCACCTCCCTGCTGGCCAAGACCAGCCAGGAGGGACACGGGTCCAACAAACAGGTTGCAGAACTCACAGCTCCAATGGCCTTGTCCATTTCATCAGGGGTCACCAGATCAAATTCCCCCCAAACAGATGGACTAGGACGGGCCCCTGTCATCTCAACTGACTCGTTCTCAGCTGACACTACATTCCAACTGGAGTCAAGATCTGTCAGAATCTGATCCAGGCAGTTGGCTGACTGTTGCACTCTAATTGCCTTCAGCCAGCCGAGAGTGAGTACAGTTGACTGGTGCCCTTTCTCCTCTTTTCCTTTGCTTGTCTGACTTTTTCACACTCCCATTCCCACCACTGGCTTAGGCTCAGCCCGCCCCCTGCCAAACACAGTACAGAAGGCCCCTGCCTTGGCCAGGCTCAGCATGGCCCCCTCCGCCCCTGACTGCCCCTGATCGGAGCCTAAGAAAAAGGGCAGTGGGAGGGGGTGAGCAGACACTGCCTAAGGGGAGTCCTCAGTGAGGTGCCAGCCAGGACTTCAGCGCATGCCTCCTGCAGGTCAGGAGCTCAGCCTTTCCTGGATCTGTGAAGCAGACAAGGGAGGGAGGGGGAAAGGAAGGAAGGAAGGAAGGAAGGAAGGAAGGAAGGAAGGAAGGCCATGTGGTGCATGATTACCTGTCTAGCTCAGGTTTGGAACTGGCCTGCGATTGGAAGAATCCAAAGGCAAAGCCAGGCACCCCAGCAGGAGAAAGCAGTCTGGCAATGACCATGGCAGCTTCTGCCCTTTCAGAGAGAGAAAAAAAGATAGCGAGATTGAGGGAAGGAGGGAGAGAGAGAAAGAGGGAGGAAGGGAGAGAGGGAGGAAGACACAGAGAGAAAAATAGAGAGAGGAAGGAGGGATGAGAGGGAGAGAGAGAGAAAGAAAGAAAGAGAGAGAGAGAGAGAGAAATGGAGGGAGGGAGGAAGAGAGAAAGAAAGAGAAAGGGAGGAAAGGGGGGAGAGAGAGAGAAAGAGAAAAAATAGAGAGGAAGGGAGGAAGAAAGAAAGAATGAGGGAGAGAGAGAAAAGAAAGAGAGTAGGAGAGAAAAAGAAATGAGAAAATGGTGGAGGGAGATAATGAGAGATGGAAAAGATAGAAACAAAGGAATGAAGGAAAGAATGAAAGAATAGTAGCATGAAAGGAAGGACGATGATCCAGCTCACAGAAAAGTATCAGCCGGTTCTCTTCTATGACATATACACGTTCCCCTCATCTCAGATAATTTAGGTAACTAATTTATTTATTTATTTCATAGACCATGTTTTTAATCAAGAACACCCGCTTTACCAATGTTAAAATCTGGTCACCTTATAATATAATAAAGAGTCTACGGAGAGGGGCAGCATACAAATCTAATCAATAATAATAATAATAATAATAATAATAATAATAATAATAATAATAATAATGGCTACACTAGACATTGGATAGAAAATAACATTTCAGAGCTTCAAGCAGTAAGTTCAGAAGATGCTTTGGTTGCTTTAGTACTCCACAGCCCTTGAAAAAATTATTTGCTTTTGTGCTATAAAAACAATTTGACATTTTATTGGCATTTAAACAATTTGGCATTTAACAATTTGGCATTTCATTAACAGTCCAGAGAAAATGAAAATGTTAGTGAAAAGACAACACATAGCGCTAATTGACAAACACATAAATAAAAGAAGGTTTTCTTTTAAATTGTCTCAAGGTGAAACAATGAAATTATTTTTTTGCATGTACAAAGTTTAAAGACTAGCTATTACATATTTGTAAGCATATTTTGAAAAATGTAAATGTGACACAGAAATGAATATTTACATACTTCTTCAAATTTTGCCAAACAGAAACAAGTATAAACCAAATTATAGCATGATAAAAACAGACATATAATAGAAGTTTAATAATGTTATGTCTCTCTGTGATTCATTAAGAAGTTTTCTGAAACATAGTTAATATTCTGGACAAAAACGTTTACTCATATTGTCTTGTCACAAGTTATAATTTCTTATATGGAAATTAATATGCACTACAATATTATAAACTAATAACTATGAACTAATAAAGTATACAAACTATGTATTTTATAATATTTATTAATTATTTTTATTGCCATGTGTTTGCACTTTTTCTCTTCAGGGAACAACTGGTATTCTTGGTGTGAAAGGGGAAAAAGGACAACCAGGAAATCATGGCTGTTTTGTATGTATCAATTTTTAACTCTCTTGATTTTTATTTTTAGTGCAGTGTTGTCAACTTGACAACTTGAAAATGGATGGACTTCAACTCCTAGAAACCTTCAACTAGCATGCTGGCTGGGGGATCTGGCAGGTGAATCTAATCTTCAAGTTGCCAAAATTGAGAAACACTGTTTGAATGCAATGTTTCTTAAACCTTTCAAAGTAAGGCCTAATTATACATGTATTCAGCAGAATAATACACAAAATAAAAACATATTGTGATGACTAATCTTGCATTGCGACAGATGCTGAATGACACACAGATACAAAAGCTGGGTAAAAGGGTAACTTTATTAAAACATAAAAGATAAAGACCTATAGAGGTCGCTAAATGGGGCGGAAATTCCTATGAATAAAATACCTGGGCAACTAAATGGGTGTAACTCCTTGCCTGGGCAGTGTGAGTCTTATCCAAATCTTATGCCCAGCCCTGAAAGCCACAGCCAAGCATGTGGGAGGCCTCACTCCAATGACCCAGAACTGGAAATGACGTGAGTGAGCCCTAAGGGCACACCCTTTCCAGCACCCTGGCCGTGTAGGCAGCTTGGGTTGTGGAAAAAGGGGAGCCCATCATCTTGCAAAAGATACCCAAGGGAGAACACACATTAAATTGTTTTTAACATTAGATTTGTACATTGTGTAGTGTTGTTGTGAACCACTCCGAGTCTTCAGAGAGGGGCGGTATACAAATCTAATACAGTGATCCCCCGCTCGTTGCGAGGGTTCCGTTCCAGGACCCCCCGCAACGAGCGGGTTTTCGCGAAGTAGCGCTGCGGAAGTAAAAACACCATCTGCGCATGTGCAAATGGTGTTTTTAACTTCCGCAGCGCTAGCGAGGAGCCGAAGATTGGGGGCAGCGCGGCTGTTTTAAAACGTCGCCGCCGACATGGGGGGCTTGCTAGCACCCCCCCGAACCCCCAACCCGGGTTTGGGGGGGTGCTAGCAAGCCCCCCATGTCGGCGGCGATGTTTTAAAACACCCGTGCGGCTTTCCAATGAGTCCCGAAGACAAACGTCAAACTTCTGCGTTTGTCTTCGGGACTCATTGGAAAGCCACGCGGGTGTTTTAAAACGTCGCCGCCGACATGGGGGGCTCGCTAGCACCCCCCCGATCCCCCAACCCGGGTTTGGGGGGTGCTAGCAAGCCCCCCATGTCGGCGGCGACGTTTTAAAACACCCGTGCGGCTTTCCAATGAGTCCCGAAGACAAACGCGGAAGTTTGACGTTTGTCTTCGGGACTCATTGGAAAGCTCCGATCGTTTTAAAACAGGCGTGCCATTCTCCGCTGACTCCTGGCGAACTTCCCCGCTTTAGGAGTCAGCGGAGAACGGCGCGCCTGCTTTAAAACGATCGGAGCAGGCCGGCTCCGATCGTTTTAAAGCAGGCGCGCCGTTCTCCGCTGACTCCTAAAGCGGGGAAGTTCGCCAGGAGTCAGCGGAGAACGGCGCGCCTGCTTTAAAACGATCGAAGCCGGCCGGCTCCGATCGTTTTAAAACAGGCGTGCCGTTCTCTGCTGACTCCTGGCGAACTTCCCCGCTTTAGGAGTCAGCGGAGAATGGCGCGCCTGCTTTAAAACGATCGGAGCCAGCCGGCTCCGATCGTTTTAAAACAGGCGCGCCGTTCTCCGTTGACTCCTGGCGAACTTCCCCGCTTTAGGAGTCATCGGAGAACGGCGCGCCTGCTTTAAAACGATCGGAGCCGGCCTGCTCCGATCGTTTTAAAGCAGGCGCGCCGTTCTCTGCTGACTCCTGGCGAACTTCCCGGGTGAAGGGCGAAGGGCGGGCGAGCGGGTGCTGGGGGGGGGCTTTGCCCTCCTGCCAGCAAGAGGGGGAAGACCCAGGGAAGCCGCCCAGCAGCTGATCTGCCCGGCGCCATCTATGCATGCGTGCCCATAGAAAAAAGGGCACGCATGCGCAGATGGTGTTTTGACTTCCGGGTTCAAAAATCGCAAATTACCCTGTTCGCAATGGTCGGGGACGCAATAACCGGGGGATCACTGTAAATTATTTTTACTAATTATTGTTATTTCTTTAAGCAAGTTTTTGCCTGGGCCAGGAAATCTCTCTGTGTGAGCAGCTTCTGATGTGTAAAGCTCGCTTCTCTCTGGGATGACACTCTGCCCATAGGCTTGCCAGCTTATTATTTATAATCATTTTCTTGAGTGCACAAAAATAAAACATTAACTCCTAGTTACAATGAGAATGTTTAATTTGTCACATGTAGCAAGCAAAATGTATTGCAATCAGGGCAGAACAGCTAAAACAAATACAGTAATACCTCATGATACGAACTTAATTGGTGCAAGGAGGAGGCTCGTAAGACGAAAGGTTCGTAAGACGAAACATTGTTTCCCATAGGAAACAATGTAAAGTCAATTAATCCGGTGCAACCAAAAAAACCCCCGCAAAAAAACGGCTTTCGGCGACAGCTGCGAAGCGGCGCGGGTGTTTTAAAAGATGACAGCCGGCCTGGGGTGCTGGCAAGCCCCCCAGGCCGGCTGCAACCTTTTAAAACAGCCGCACCGCTTCGCAGCTGTCTCCCGAAGCCGAACGAACCGGCGTTCGGGAGGCTTCTGGGAAGCCCCGCCGCCCGGCTGTCACCTTTTAAAACAGCCGCGCGGCTTCCCAGCAGTCTCCGAACGCCGGTTCGTAACTCGAAAAAAGTTCGTAAGAAGAGGCAAAATTTTTCTGAACCCCGGGTTCGTATCACGAGTTGTTCGTAAGACGAGGGGTTCGTATCTTGAGGTACCACTGTATAAGAATGTCTTAATTAGTTTTTGCCCTAGAGAAAACAGAAGGATTTCCTTAAACTAATCAAAGAGGGGTGAGTTGCCTCAACTTCAGCATGTAGCATCTTAATCCAATCATAGTTGGTTTCCCCTTAGTTCAATAGCTGAATAAGCAAGTAACCTTTATTCCAGTTACATAGAGAATATAATTTTATAGACTTAAATAATACAGAATAATGAAATGTTTTATTGGAAGATAGGTTTGCCTATCATTGCAATAATTGTTTATATCCTACATTCCACCTTTTTCTGTTTTATTTAAGGCATTATCTTATTCAGATCCATAACCATAAGTATTAGGGGTACCATAAGAAATAACAAAAGGCAGACATTACATAAAGCAGCAAAAGCAAATAAGTATAAAGCAACACATATTTTTTACAGATTTATAATGCAAATTATGTACTAACAATAAAAATTCTATAGCAGCTCTACTGTCCACGATTGTGTGTCAAAGTTCAATCTGTTTTTGATTTAATGCTGCAATAGCTAAAGATGTAATGTTGATAGTTTTGGCCAAAAAGCAGGCACGCCAAATATGAATAAATGTATTCAGACTTGTTGAGAAGAAAGACTTTGCTGTCACATGTTTTATCAAGGGCTATGGAAGATCTTCTAAAACAATGAATAATAATTTATTTTGTGGGTAAAACAGCAGTAAGATGACTTAAACAACAATGGGTGTCAGACAAATTAGCATGATTAAAGGTCTATTGGCCACATATAAAAAAACCAGTAAGAAGTACAGAATTAAAATATATGTTTTGATATTGAGAGCAATTTCATGACCAAATCCCAGTGTATGTACAAATAGGCTTAGCAAAAGAAGTGGTAACATTTTTAATCTGAGCACATGTAATATTATTTCAGCTAGCAACATAAGGTGTAAAGAAAGAGATAGCGTGAGCAGGAAAAATTATTGTAACAGGACCCCAACTTGTAGAATGTTCATAATGAATTTAAAAATATATTTAGTGAAGTTTCCTTAAGGAATTCAGAAAGAAGAATACATACATGAATCAACAATTATCAAGCAGCATATCCATATCAAGCATAGGGTCCTTTCTGGCTCCCCACAAGGAGCCAATTGTGAGCCCCTTTCTCAAGAAGCCTTCCCTGGATCCAGCTGTATTTAACAACTATCATTCTGTCTCCAAACTTCCCTTCATTGGGAAGGTTGTTGAGGAGGTGGTGTCACTCCAGCTCCAATAGTCTTTGGGTGAAGCCAATTATCTGGGCCCCCAACAGTCATGATTCAAGGCTGTCTACAGCACTGAAACTGCTTTGGTCGCATTGATTGATGATCTCTGGCAGGCCTGGGATAGGGGTTTATCCTCTATCCTGGTGCTCCTTGACATTGACCATCAACCACGGTATCCTTCTGAACTGACTGGAGGGGTTGGGAATGGGAGGCACCATTCTACAGTGGTTCTCCTCCTACCAGTGTGGTTGGTCGCAGTTGGTGTTAGTGGGGCATCAGATGTTGACTCCTAGGTCCCTCACTTGTGGGATTCCTCAGGGGTCAGTCCTCTCCCCTCTGCTTGTTCAATATCTACATGAAACTGCTGGGTGAGGTCATCCAAAGGCACAGGATGAGTTGTCATCAGTATGCTGATGATACCTATCTATACATCTCCATCCCATGTTCACTCAATGAAGCAGTGGAGGCTATTAGGTCTGAATGAGTGCTAACAGGCTCAAACTCAACCCCAACACGATGGAGTGGCTGTGGGTGCTGCCTCCCAAGGACACTTCCATCTGTCCCTCCATCACCTGGGGAGGTACTTTTGACAGGATCCGCAACTTGGGCATCCTCCTCGATCCACAGCTGATTTTAGAACACCATCTTTCGGCTCTGGCGAGGGGGGGCATTTTCCCAGGCTCGCCTGGTGCACCAGTTGCAGCCATATTTGGAAAGGAGTCTCTACTCAGAGTCACTCATGCCCTTATCACCATGAGGATGCTTTCAAAAAGCTTTAAGAAACTGAAACTCATATCGCTCTAGCACTCCACGGATTGCATTGGCTGCCAATTAGTTTCTGGATGCAATTCAAAGTGTTGGTTAAGACCTATAAAGTCCTACATGGCATTGGACCAGAATACTTGCGGGACCGCCTTCTGCCACATGAGACCCAGCAACCAGTTAGGTCCCACACAGTTGGCATTTTCCAGGTCCCATCAACTAGGCAATGTTGTGTGGCAGGGCCTAGGGGAAGAGTCTTCTCTGTGGGGGGGGGCTGACTCTCTGGAATCAACTCCCCCCAAATGTTTGCACTGCCCCCACCCTCCTCACCTTCTGCAAGAGTCTCAAGACTCATCTATGCTGCCAGGCTTGGGACCACTGGGCTCTCGCCCCCTGACCGACAAATGTGTTGTAAGTCGATGGAATGGGAATGAGTGTCTTGGGGGTTTTTAGACTATTAATTTAAATTAATTGGATTTAGGATGTTATTTATTGTCCCCCTTATATGTTGTAAGCCACCCTGAGTCCTCATAGAGAGGTGGCATAGAAGTCAAATAAATAAATAAATAAATAAATAAATAAATAAATAAATAAATAAGCAAACAAGCAAACAAATAAATAAACAAATATCTACAGCTAGATCAGAACAAAGAAGCACACATTCTCAAAGATTTCACATTTGCATTTTTAAAATTTATTTATTTATTAGATTTGCATGCTGTCCCTCTCCAAAGACTCGGGGCGGCTCACAGCAACAGAACAATACAAATCCAATAGCTAAAAACAATTTAAAACCCTTAATATAAAAAACAATCATACATCTCATACAAACCATACATAAAGCAGGAACGGCCCAGGGGAATCAATTTCCCCATGCCTGACAGCAGAGGTGGGTTTTCAGGAGTTTGAGAAAGAAAAGGAGGGCGGGGGCAATCCTAATCTCTGGGGGAAGTTGGTTCCCGAGGGTCAGGGCCACCACAGAGAAGGCTCTTCCCCTGGGTCCCACCAAATGATATTGTTTCATCGATGGGACCCGGAGAAGGCCAACCTGACCGCTGGGATTCATGTGGCAGAAGGCGGTCTCGGAGATATTCTGGTCCGATGCCCTGAAGGGCTTTATAGGTCATAACCAACACTTTGAATTGTGACCGGAAACTGATCGGCAACCAATGCAGACTGCGGAGTGTTGGTGTGACATGGGCATACCTGGGGAAGCCAATGATTGCTCTCGCAGCTGCATTTTGTACGATCTGAAGTTTCCAAACATTCTTCAAAGTTAGCCCCATGTAGAGAGCATTACAGTAGTCGAACCTTGAGGTGATGAGGGCATGAGTGACTGTGAGCAGTGACTCCCGGTCCAGGTAGGGCTGCAACTTGTGCACCAGGCGAACCTGGGCAAACGCCCCCCTCGCCACAGCTGAAAGATGGTTCTCTAATGTAAGCTGTGCATCAAGGAGGACACCCAAGTTGCAGACCTTCTCTGAGGGGGTCAGTAATTCCCCCCCCAGGGTGATGGACGGACAGATGGAATTGTCTTTTGGAGGCAAAACCCACAGCCATTCCATCTTATCAGGGTTGAGTTTGAGTCTGTTGATACCCATCCAGACCCTAACAGCCTCCAGGCACAAGCACATCACTTCCACTGCTTTGTTGACTAGGCATGGGGTGGAGATGTACAGCTGGGTATCATCAGCATACTGATGGTACTTCACCCCATGCCCCTGGATGATCTCGCCCAGCGGTTTCATGTAAATATTAAATAGCAGGGGGGAGATGACTGACGCGTGAGGCACCCCACAAGGGAGGAACCTAGAGGTCGACCTCTGACCACCCACTAACACTGACTGCAACCAACCGGAGAGGTAGGAGGAGAACCACTGAAGAACAGTGACTCCCACTCCCGACCCCTCCAGCCGGCGCAGAAGAATACCATGGTCGATAGTATTGAAAGCCGCTGAGAGGTCAAGAAGCACCAGGACAGAGGATAAACCCCTGTCCCGGGCCCGCCAGAGATCATCCATCAACATGATCAAAGCGGTTTCTGTGCTGTAGCCGGTCCTGAATCCTGACTGTTGGGGGCCTAGATAACCGGCTTCTTCCAAGGACTGCTGGAGAAGGAGCGCCACCATCTTCTCAACAACCTTCCCCATAAAGGGAAGGTTGGAGACTGGACGATATTTGTTGAGAATGGCTGGGTCCAGAGAAAGCTTCTTGAGGAGGAGGCGCACGAAGTGTTGACAATCTCCTGGACCCAGCTCCGTGTCACCTCCCTGCTGGCCGAAACCAGCCAGAAGGGACATGGATCCAGTAAGCAGGTGGTGAAACTCACAGCTCCAATGACCTTGTCCACTTCATCGGGTGTCACCAAATCAAACTCTCCCCAGACAGATGGACAAGTATGGGCCCCAGTCACCTCGACTGAGTCGTTGTCAGTCGACTCTGTTATCCAATTGGAGTCGAGGTCCCCCAGATCCGAGCGACTTTATCACTGGAAAATGTGTTAAAATCCTCAGCACTATTCTGCAAGGGCTCCCCATCTCCCCCCTGGTTTAGAAGGGAGCAGGTCACCTTAAACAGAGTGGCTGGGAGATATTCCGCTGATGCAATCAAGGCAGCATGATACACACATCTTGCCACCTTGAGCATCACTTTGTAAGTCTTAATATGAGCTCTTACAAGTGTTCGATCAGATTCGGACTTACTCTTCCTCCATCGCTTCTCTAGATGTCTCTTCTGGCGTTTCAACTCCCAGAGCTCCTTGGTAAACCAAGGAGCTCTCCGGGGTCTAGTGCCATGGAGAAGTCGCAATGGCGCAATCTGGTCAAGAGCCTCCATTGCAGCCTTGTTCCAGGCTACAGCAAGAGACTCTGCCGAACTATGGACGAGTGTATCTGGAATAACCCCAAGCACCCTCTGAAAGCCCTCTGTGTCCATCAGGCGTCTGGGGCAGAACCACCTAGTTGGTTCCACCTCCCTGTGGGGGAGGATTGGATTCAGGAAGTTAAGCCATAGTAGAAAATGGTCTGACCATGACAAAGGCAACACTTCTAAGCCCCTTAGTCTCATACCATTACCCAATTGCTCAGAGAGGAAAATCATGTCGGGTGCATGCCCCCCCTCATGAGTCGGACCCTGTACTACTTGAGTCACATCCATGGCTGTCATAGTGGCCATGAACTCCTGCATTGGCCCAGAGGTTTCACCGAGTGACAGTAGGTTAAAGTCTCCCAAGACAATAAGTCTTGGGAACCCTACCGCCAGCCTGGCTACCTCCTCGAGCAGCACAGGCAGGGCTGTTGACATGCAGCTGGGAGGCAGGTACGTGAGAAACAAGCCGACCTAAGTCCAACTTCACCAGGAGGGACTCACAACCCGCAATCTCTGGAGCAATGGGTCTACGCAGGCAAAGGCTCTCCCTGGCTATGATAGCCACTCCTCCCCCCATTCCCTGGGGTCGAGGCTGATGCCATACCTGAAACTCGGCTGGGCAAATTTCAGAGAGAGGAACTCCTCCCTCTGGGCCCAGCCAGGTTTCAGTCACACATGCCAGGTTGACCTCCTCATCCAAGATCAAATCCCGGATGAGGAGAGCTTTATTTACCACCAACCTGGCATTAAGTAGCAGCAGCCTGAGCCCAGCACCAGGATTACACTCATCACCAGTACCCTGGGTTGAACTCATAGAGCCGGAACAAGGGATCACTATTAAGCAGCAATCTCTCCTTTTCCTAGAATGACTAGCTCCATGGTTCCCACCATATCTTCCTCTTCCCAGCAGGTCTAGGATATTCTGACCCTCTGCCACCCCAGCGATAGGTGCCCCCTCCTGCCTCTCCAACACCATGTGGGCCAAATATATCATTCATAACATTCCCATTCACCTCATCCACACCGTAATCCCACTCACCCCACCCACCCCAACCATCCCAATACATTCCTTCCATAAACATTACTTCACCAACCCCAATCATCCATCAGTTTAAAAAAACCCAATAATTTAATTAAAATATTAAATTAATAATAATTAAAAACCCACTAATAAAATAAAAATATACAGAATATAGGGAAAAATACAATAAATACAATGAGTAGTACAAGACAGGTTAAGGCTTTTAGTCCATGCTGGCGGCATTCCCAGTCAAATTTCCTGAGATAAGGAGCGAAGCCAGAATTGGCCAGAAACCAAATCCAATTAAGGCATTCCCTAAGTGTTTTTTCTACTATTCAAACACAGACTTACAAGGCTTCATGGTTTCCTCAGACGGATGCCTCTCTGGACAATGAACTTACATGAGTAAAACAGATTGCCAGCCAAGTATTTCTTTAATCCCAAATCTAGGATATCCACCATTACAAACGTTGATTCTCCATGCCCCCTTTCCCATGAGTCTCTCTTTTATATTGCCAGAGGTGGCAAAATGTACATAGAGACATTCAGTGTTTAAATCTACGTCTATAGAGATATTTGTATCTGTCTCTCATTCTTCTAATTCTAGCATCTAAGATTGGCTCCTCTCTGTCCCCATCATCCTCTGACTCATACATTACCATAGCTGGGGATTCTACAGTCTGTGGTGCCCCCCCCCCCCAGTTTCTGAGCTGGTCGTGGGCTACTCACAACACTATCCCCCATCTCAGGACCCTTCCCCAAGTCCTTCCCATCCAGGATGGGAAGTGCAAATGAAAAGCATGAATCAAATCAGGAGCTTCCACATAATTTGCATCCACCCAGGTGCAATTGTCTGTTCCCTCCCATTTCCATTTGACAAGGTACTGGAACCAGTCTTTGATCCAGTGGGAATCTCGAATGCTGGTGATCTCCAACTTGGGTAGATAATTTTGAACACTGGACACTTGCGAAGCTGGAACAAGAGGTTGGACAATCAGGGCTTACTGCAACAAGCAGGGACCGATGAAACACTGGGTGCACACGGATAGAGTTAGGCAAAATCAAATGATGTCACTGGGTGGATGACCTTTTCCACTGGAAATGGACCCATGAATTGTTGGTCAAGCTTGCAATGTGGTTTCTTTAAGGACAAATACTTGGTGGATAGCCAAACTTGGTCTCCAACTGCCAATGGTGGGGTGTCTTGACATGAGCAGTCTGCAAATCTCTTGTAGTCTTCTTTAGCTTTATTCAGGTACCACTTGACCACCTTGTGGACAGAGTAGAGCTCAGACAAGAAGTCCTTGGTGACAGGAATTGGAGAATCAAGAAGCTTGAGTGGGAAGAATGTGGGATAATAGCTGTAGTTGGCAAAGAATGGAGTGGTCTATTGGGCATAGCCACGACCCAACACCTGTTGGGCAGAGAGAGTTTTGTGCACACGGAAGTTAACCCACCAAGTAGCCACAGTTAACCACTATACCTAATTAAGTCTTAAATGAAACACAGCAGTAGGCTTTCTTGCAAAAAAAATCCTCTTATACAGTTTATAATATGGAGTCTGGTTAACATTTGAACTCCAAGTTCTAGTAACAATATACATTGCTGTATTTATTGCTTCCACCCAAAAATGAAACGGCAACTCTGCGTCTGTTAACATCGAATCTCTGATAGCATTTACAATACCTATTCTTCTTTCAACCATACCATTCTCCAAAGATGAGTAAGGGTTATTCATTCTGTACACAATACCTTTGCGCTTAAACCAATTTTTAAACATATAATTATTGAATTCTCCACCCCCTTCAGTTTGCAATTTTTCAACTTTATAAGCTATCTTGTTGACCCATTGTTTGAATTTTCCAAACACTTCACTTTTATATTTTGACAAAATGCAAAATGTATATCTAATATAATCATCAACAATCACAAACACATATTTAGCATCCCCTTGACTAGCCTTATAAGGTCCTGATAAATCTCCATGAACCAATTCAAATGGCCAGGTTGTTACTCTAGTGCTAAATTTAGGAATGGGAAATTTCTTTACCTTAACCTTTTTACAAACAGATCACTCTAAAAATTTACTGCAGCCTTTAACATTTACATTACAATTCTCGGCCAGTTTCTTTAAGGATCCAAAATTAGCATGACCCATTCCTCTATGCAGATAATGAATACAATCATTATCATGAGGTGGTTTGTTTCTAATACATGTGGCATTCCATGTTACATTCTTTTCTTTCATCACATATAACTTATTTTGCATTTCTCCTTCAGCACATATAACTTTATTTTTCAGGATAGTACATTTGTTTTTATAAAACTGAATTACATATCCATCAGCAGTTAACCTTCCCACACTTAATAAACAAAATTTTACTGAAGATACAAAGATAAAATTTTCAAATGTTGTATCTAAACATGCAACAATCTCCCCCAGCCTATACAATTTATGTATAGTATGTCTGTGTGTATGTCTACTTAATAATGGGGTTTTTAAATGTTTTTTTAATTATTAGATTTGTCATGAATTATTTTATTGCTGTTGTCAATCAATCAATCAATCAATCAATCGATAAATAAATAAATAAATTTAAGATTTTTTTAAAAAATAATTAAATAAATAATTAAATAAACAAACAAACAAACAAACAATGATCCAGATAACTTAACATTAGTTTCTGTTCCATCAGCTAATCTAATATGGTTTATATCTGAAGACTTTAAATCTCCTTGTAAAAAGTCCTTTCTGTTCACAATATGCTTTGAGCAAGCCGAGTCCAAAATCCATGTTGGTTTTTCTTTCAAACTTTTCCCTAACACTAGCAACATTGCATCTTCTTTCCTGATGTCTGCAACACACCCCTTCTTGGTGGTTTGTGGTTTTTTTCTCCTGTATCAGTTCTTTGCAATATGTTTCTTCTTTCCACACCGGAAACATTTTATTGCTGCAACTTGCATATGTCTCCTGCTAATAGCCTCCTTCTCACTAGTCCACAAACTGATCGAACCACAGGGTGTGCAGGTGGTATCTGAAAGAAATGTCTTGGGACCAAGACCAGTGGATTGACAGGTGTCATCTGGACCACATGATGAGTAGTAGGTACTGGCATGGTGCCATCAGAAACAGGAGCCAGCTGCATAACCCAGTGAACATTCCTTTCTACAAAGCATTTTAAAGCTTTAATATTAAAGTTGACATAGGAATTGCCATTCACAATTTGAGAAGGGAACAGAATGGAGAAGATATGAAAGTTCAAGGGATAATCTGCTCACTTTATAGATAAGAGTTTCTATCAACATTAAACATTTGATACAATATTTGTTTTATTTACAGGGACACATTGGAGATGAAGGGCCTAAAGGAAATCAAGGGAAGATTGGGTCCAGAGGAAATAAGGTAGGATTTTCAATTTCTGTTACTGAATGTTTCTATACAAAGTATAAAGTATACCTATGACATAAATCAACCTTTCCTTCCTTGATAGTTTCCAGGTGTGCTGAGACTGATTGATCAAATACCATAAAATTTATGTTATGACTCTCAAATACCAACTAGTGTATATAATGTGCTTAAGCCAAAGAAGTTGGGAATGAGAATCTTAAAGTGATGTTGAATACATCAAATTATGGAAAACCAAAAAAAAAAATTCTTCAAGATTTATTCCTCCCACCATCCCAAATTTCCAAACATAAAGAAACACTTTGGCATTTAGAGTTTATTTGGTTTAATGCATTGTTAATGCTGAATTCCAGACATAAAGTAAAGGAGCTGTTTTTCTCATCACTGATGGAAAATGAACCAGTTGATTTTTAACTAGTTGGCTAGAAATGCAGAACTTTTGTTCATAAATATAGAGGCAACTATACCATGTGAATCATCAAAAACAATTGAAACAGTAAAACAACATAGCTAGGAATCTTCCAAATGTTATACTTCGTATTCAGATTAAGCTATAAACCAACACTGTTAATGGTGATTATGTGTATTATAAGGGTATTTGTCAATAGTAAAATAAAGCCAGTAGCTTAGGACTTATAAAGTAATAAACCAGTATAACAAAAAAAATATCACCCTAATATCTGATCTTGATTTTATATTTAAAATATTGCCTGTAAATGATTGTAGCATAATATATTACTTTAGAATTATCCATACCTTTATTATGTTTGCCAGTGTTATTTGTTTCTTACATGTAATGACTTACTTATTTTGGAAAATAGGGAGAATCTGGGGAACCTGGAGAGAAAGGTAAAAAAGGTTCCCCTGGCCAGCGTGGAATGAAGGTTTGTTCTTCATTTTCATTATCTTCTTGTAAAATGTATATTTTATTTTATGTACGCTGAGAGCATATGCACCAAGACAAATTCCTTGTGTGTCCAATCACACTTGGCCAATAAAAATTCTATTCTATTCTAAAAAATAAATTGCCAAAGGATCAAAAAGGGATGTAAAATGGCCCATAGAAGTAAACAGAGGCATTCAGCTGTAGACACATTTTCCCATGCAAATACTATACTAGTTGAGCTCAATAACTTTTAAATCTAAAAACGTTTACTCTTAAGTTGTTTGAAAAATCTGCACATCATTTAAAATTTGATTAATTTGGACTTTTACACCATAAAAACCCAAAGATATGAAATCAGGCTCTATGATGAATGGAGCCAATAGACTTCAGGGCAAAAAACCTGAGTTACTAATAATAATAATAATAATAATAATAATAATAATAATAATAATAATAATAATAATTATTATTATTATTATTATTATTATTATTATTATTATTATTATTATTTATTAGATTTGTATGCCGCCCCTCTCCGAAGACTCGGGGCGGCTCACAACAAGCGATAAAACAATATTGTACAGGCACAAATCTAATATTAAGAAAAAACTAAAAACCCTATCAATTTAAAAAACCAAACAACACATACATACCAAACATAAATTATAATAAGCCTGGGGGAAAGGTGTGTCAAATCCCCCATGCCTGGCGGTATAGATGGGTCTTAAGTAGTTTACGGAAGACAAGGAGGGTGGGAGCAGTTCTAATCTCCGGGGGGAGTTGATTCCAGAGGGCCGGGGCCGCCACAGAGAAGGCTCTTCCCCTGGGGCCCGCCAGACGACATTGTTTAGTCGACGGGACCCGGAGAAGGCCGACTCTGTGGGACCTTATTGGCCGCTGGGATTCGTGCGGTAGTAGGCGGTTCCGGAGGTATTCTGGTCCAATGCCATGTAGGGCTTTAAAGGTCATGACCAACACTTTGAATTGTGACCGGAAACTGATCGGCAGCCAATGCAGGCCACGGAATGTTGTAGAAACGTGGGCGAATCTGGGAAGCCCCACGATGGCTCTCGCGGCTGCGTTCTGCACGATCTGAAGTTTCCGAACACTTTTCAAAGGTAGCCCCATGTAGAGAGCGTTGCAGTAATCGAACCTTGAGGTGATAAGGGCATGAGTGACTGTGAGTAATGACTCCCTGTCCAAATAGGGCCGCAACTGGTGCACCAGGCGAACCTGGGCAAACGCCCTCCTCGCCACAGCCGAAAGATGATGTTCCAATGTCAGCTGTGGGTCGAGGAGGACGCCCAAGTTGCGCACCCTCTCTGAGGGGGTCAGTAGTTCCCCCCCCAGGGTAATGGATGGACAGATGGAATTGTCCTTGGGAGGCAACACCCACAGCCACTCCGTCTTGTCTGGATTGAGTTTGAGTTTGTTGACACCCATTCAGTCCCCAACAGCCTCCAGGCACCGTCACATCACTTCCACTGCTTCGCTGACTGGACATGGGGTGGAGATGTACAACTGGGTATCATCCGCATATTGATGATACCTCACCCCATGCCCTTGGATGATCTCACCCAGCGGTTTCATGTAGATATTAAATAGCAGGGGGGAGAGGACCGACCCCTGAGGCACCCCACAAGGGAGAGACATCCTGGAAACAATGGGAAGAAAGGATTTCCTTTATTTATATGGATTTTGAAAATTCTGTAAACTCATTGTGGATGACAAATGAATTAATTTGAATCCTCTTTTGCTGGAATAAAAGTAGAGTTACATTCAGTGATGGGCTCCTACAGGAACGGTCAAGAACGTAGTTCCAGTAGCAAAATTTGGAGCTCTACCCCAGAGCATCCAATTTGCATTGAAAGATATTGAAACAAAATGCATAAGCCACGCCCACAGTTTGGTAGTAAAAATTTTGGTACCCCATCACTGGTTACATTTGAAAGAGAAATAAGCATAGCTCCCACTTTAGTATTCCAGTTGTGCACTTTCCTACCCCAAGAGGCCTTTCAGGCAAAAACCCATATCCTTTTCACCTCTCGAGTGAATTATTGCAATCTGCTTTACATGTTGCTACCTTTGAAATCTACTCAAAAGATGCAAGTACTCCAGAACATGATGGCATGGACAGTGATGGATACATCACATTATGCTCATGTGTCATTCCTGCTTTGTAATTGGCATGAGCTGTCATTTGACTTTGGAGTGCAAATTTTAGGCGCTCATTATCTCCTTTAAAGGAGATAACTACCATATTTTTCAGAGTATAAGATGCACCTTTTTACCCCCCCCCCAAAACAGGGGGAAAACATGGGTGCATCTTGTACACCGAATATAGTCCTACCCACCCACCTAGCCCCACCCTTTGGCCTCTGCTTCCTAGCAATTTATCTCCTTGCAGCAAAAATGAACAGAGCCGGTTAAACCAAGCAATTCATTATCAGCTTCCCAACTCTCAGCACCTGAGGCTGCAAGGAGGTAAACTGGGAGAGGGAGAGGCAGAATTTTATTTTCTTGTACTATCAGTGGCTGAATCTGGATGCAAGGAGGTGTTTTTTAAAGACTGCTAGACATCTTAACAAAATGAATGAGGAAGCTTTTTAAAATAACTGCTTGATCTGAGTTTAAGAAAACTTTCTGGCATTAATGTACTGCCACAATGTACATTTCTCCAATTCTTTGCTATTTTTATGGGTCAGGTACACATGCACAAAAATACACAGCAAACAGTGTATATCATCTGTGCTGTTTGCTTTTGGTAAATATACTCGGGTGCATCTTATATTATACTCCTGTATGGTATATATCAGGCGTGGGCAATTAATTTTGCCATGGGGCCACATGAGATATTGGGATGGTTTTAGAGGGCTGGACTAACGCTTCATCGGGGAGCGGTCCTGCGGTGCGCCTGCACAGAGGAGGCCTCCCTGGCAGCCCCTCCCTTTGGGAGCGGCTCTTCCTGGCCCACGGTTGCTGCCCCCCCTCTGCTGCTGCCGTTGCTTCTCCTTCTTCCTCTCTTTCCTCCGCTGCTGCCGCTTCCTCCACCTGCCTGCACCCCAACTGCCGTTGCTGCTGCTTCTCTCTTTTTTGGCCACTCGCTCAGCTCTGCCAAAGCATCTCTCTCAGGCTCCTGACGTCACCCACAGTGACCTCATCACCTAGCACTAGTCTTATTGTCAATGTCCTGAGCCTCCCTCGGGCAGAGGAGTTGCGTGGCTGCCTCCGGACCGCTGTTTCCAGGCTCCCACCACAGCCCCGGGGAGGAGAACTTTTTTAAAAAGCAGGACATTTTTCACAGATAGCGGTCACAGACAGCGGGCAGGCCACACGTGGCCCGTGGGCTGCCCGTTGCCCAGGTCTGGTGTATATTATATATAGTATAGGACCATGATGGTGAACCTATGGCACAAGGCACGTGGAGCCATATCAGAGGGCATGCAAGACTTTGCCACGTTTGGGTTCTGGCACACATGTGCACACTGGACAACTGATTTTCATCCTCCCAACACTTCAAGGAAGCTTCCTTGAAGCCTCAGAGGCAAAAAAAATCACCCAATGGACAAACTGTAAGTTTGAAAAAGGCACTTCCAGATTACTATTGTGCTGTTTTTTGCCCTGCGGAGGGTTCAGGGAAGTGTTTTGAAGCCCCAGAAGACAAAAATTTAACATCTACATGAAACCGCTGGGCGAGATCATCCAAGGACATGGGGTGAGGTATCATCAATATGCGGATGATACCCAGCTTTACATCTCCACCCCATGCCCAGTCAATGAAGCGGTGGAAGTGATGTGCCGGTGCCTGGAGGCTGTTGGGGCCTGGATGGGTGTCAACAGACTCAGGCTCAACCCGGATAAGACGGAGTGGCTGTGGGTTTTGCCTCCCAAGGACAACTCCATCTGTCCGTCCATTACCCTGGGGGGGGAATCATTGACCCCCTCAGAGAGGGTCCGCAACTTGGGCGTCCTCCTCGATCCACAGCTCACATTAGAACAACATCTTTCAGCTGTGGCGAGGGGGGCATTTGCCCAGGTTTGCCTGATGCACCAGTTGCGGCCCTATCTGGACCGGGACTCATTGCTCACAGTCACTCATGCCCTCATCACCTCGAGGTTCGACTACTGTAATGCTCTCTACATGGGGCTACCTTTGAAAAGTGTTCGGAAACTTCAGATCGTGCAGAATGCAGCTGCGAGAGCAGTCATGGGCTTACCTAGGTATGCCCATGTTTCACCATCACTCCGCAGTCTGCATTGGCTGCCGATCAATTTCCGGTCACAATTCAAAGTGTTGGTTATGACCTTTAAAGCCCTTCATGGCATCGGACCAGAATATCTCCGAGACCGCCTCCTGCCGCACGAATCCCAGCGACCGATTAGGTCCCACAGAGTTGGCCTTCTCCGGGTCCCATCAACTAAACAATGTCGGTTGGCGGGCCCCAGGGGAAGAGCCTTCTCTGTGGCGGCACCGGCCCTCTGGAACCAACTCCCCCCGGAGATTAGAACTGCCCCTACTCTTCCTGCCTTCCGTAAACTCCTTAAAACCCACCTTTGCCGTCAGGCATGGGGGAACTGAAACATCTCCCCCTGGGCACGTTTAATTTATGCATGGTATGTCTGTGTGTGTGTCTGTTAGCATATGGGGTTTTTTAAATATTTAAATATTTTAAATTTGTCTGATTGCTTATGATTTGTTTCTACATGTTGTGAGCCGCCCCGAGTCTTCGGAGAGGGGCGGCATACAAATCTAAGTAATAATAATTAAAAAAAAACAACAGCACAATGGACAAACCGGAAGTGTATTTTTCAAACTTCTGGTTTGCCCTTTGTGCTGTTTTTTGCACTCCTGATTTTCAGGAAGCTTCTGCAAACCAGGTGTGTTTTCTTGAACTTCCGGTTTGCCTGTTTGGGCATTTTTTTTAACCTACCAGGCTTCAGAAAGACCTGTGCACATTCACAGGGTCAGCATGGGAGTATGTATGTGCATGCGTGGGGGGGAGGGGTGTGGGCACATGCATGCATGCTAGCATACCCACACACCTTTCTGGCATGTGAACCAAAAAAGGTTTGCCCTCATTGGTATAGGGCAGTGATAGCCAACTTTTTTGAGACTGAGTGCCCAAACCACAACCCAACACCTACATATTTATCTCTGAGTGCCAATAGGGCAAATTACTGTATTTTTCAGACTGTAAGTCATACCAAGATTGCAAAGAGGAAAGTAAGAAAAAACTTTTGTCCTCCCTGTCCCCATAAGAGCACTCTGCAGGCCACTCAAACACTCTGCAGACCCAACGTTTTTCAAAAAGGGTGAAAAACAGGGCCATTTGTGCACAAAATGGGGCACACAGAGGGTTTGGGAGATCTCAGAGTGCTTCTGAGGGCTTGGGTAAGGCACAAACACCCCAGTTTTTGTGAAAACTGGGTGCCATAGGTTCACCATCACAGGGCTAGAGGATGAGCTTAACATCTTCATTGTCCATGTGGCTTAAAGGTAGCCTTGGCTTCTGCTTAGAAAACATACAATTAGCAGCTCTGCAACCTTAAAACACTCCAAGAGTCTCCCTTTCTCTCTCATTTGAGCACAGATAGCCAGTCAGAAGCGGCGGTGGAAACCTCTGCGCCCCATGCCCTACCAATCCCAATGGAATCAGCCACATTGCCAAGCAAGCTGCTGCCCGCTTGGCTTGTGCCCCCCTGGCCACTGCTGACTAACAGCTATAGTGTGGCTGCTGTGGGTGGCTGGCTTGATGTCATGGTCAATTCCATCGGGATTGGCAGAGCGTGGGGTGCAGAGGTTTTGGCCACCACTTCCGACCCAGCTCTCTGTGCTCAAGATAGCCACTGCTGCAGTTTCAGCCTCTGCACCCCTTCTGCTTGGCAGCCTCTCTATGGCTGTGTGGTGACTGAAGCTGCAGCAGTGGCTACCTTGGCGTAGAAAGCCGGATCAGTAGCAGCAGCGGAAAGCTCTGCGCCCCGTGCACTGCCAATCCTGGTTGCTAAGGATGCTAACAACAACAAAGTGGAAGTGCCTTTTTCTGAACGTCCAATTTGTTCATTGGGCAATTTTTTTGCCTCTGGAGCTTCAGGGAAGATTCCTTGAAGGGTCCAGAGGACAAAAGGCCTTTTTCAAGGCCAAAAATCAGCTGGCCAGCACGCATGCACACTGGAGCTGAAACCTGGCAAAGTGTTGAGTGCCCTCCGATATGGCTCCACATGCCACCTGTGGCATGCCTGCCATAGGTTCACCATCATGGGTATAGGGCCTAGCTATATCAAAGGGTAATCTATCTCCAATAGTTTTTCTGTGCCAGGTGAGATAAAAAAGAATGGAAAATCTCCTCAATCCAGTCATCTATTGTGACCTAGGTAATGCATTCTCTCTGTTGCAGTGGCTGCCCTCTGAAACAACCTAATCTCCAAATATTCATATAATTTCCATTCAACAGCTGTTCTCTTTTTCTTTTTTTCCTTTTTACATACATACAAACAAAAAGTATATTTTCTCTGAACAGAGTATAGGTTGGGTCAAAAAAATTATATAGTTTATAACATCCCCAAACACAATTTATATGTTTCCATTTCTGCCCTTATATTATTTCTCTCCATTTTTAATTTTATTTTCCTCCTACTTCTTTTCTAACATTTAAACAATATCACCATTTATCCTTACCAGAAACCTTTCTTATTCACTTCTAAAGTCAAAACCCTTTAATTTAAAAACAATCCTTTCCATCCTTAATTCCTAGTTTCTCATTATAATTTATTATTTTATCAGCTGAACCAACCTATCATTTCTCATTTACCATTTTATCAATAAAATATTTTATTTACTTTAAAAGTCAGTTGTTATAATATAATAATATTCCATGTACTCTTCGGCACCTGTTCCATTTAATTTCATAAATAATAAATCTTTTAAAGCTTTAATTTTTTTCCATTTTATAAACAATAATCCATATAATACATTCACAAATATTAATCTAGATACGAATCACTTATGCCTATAAATATTTCTTTTGCTAATTTCATTTATTAAAATCATAAATATTGATATTCCAACAGTTTTGAGTATATAACACCTTTTTCTTTCCTCCTTTCCATTTTCTTCATCATATGATTTATTCAAATGTTACAGTTATTAGTCATTATATAATTCACCTATATACATCATATTTCCTATCCTTCATTCCTTTAATTATTCCTTTAACTGTTTTCCTTTGCTCTCCCTTTCACTCCACCTCTTAAAATTTTTCTCTCATCCTCACATTCTCTTCTCTTTCTTTTTTCTTTTTCTGTTTTATAATTGTTCTATATTTTCTTCTGTTTCTTTTCTCTAATATTTAAGTCTCTTCCTCACTTAGTTTGCCCTAAGATCCTATCTGATTCCTTCTCTTTTTTTCCTTTTCCTTTTTTTGTTTCCCCACTGTTAATTCCAGTGGAGTCATTTGTTTCTTTTATACCTAGTCTTTTCCTCTTTTCTTTTCTTCTATGTTTCTTTCCATCCTCTCCATTTTTATCACTGTTAACCCCAGTGTAATTATTAACATTCTCTTTTCTTCCTTTCATTTGCTTCCTTTTCTTAGTTACTTCCCCCCCCCCCCCAACTTTTTTCTTTCTTAGGTTACTACTACTCCCAACATCAAAATCATTTTTTTTTTCTTCAGTGTTAAGTTCTTGTTTCTATTTCATGGTTTCTTTATCCACTTGGGTATGCTTTAGCATACTTTCTGGTTCATCAAACATGAATACTCCACATGTCATTTTAATTTATTTCAGTTCATTCAAAGGAGCTGGTGAGAAACTAGTGGCTGGGAAAAAGGAGAAAAGTGGAAAGGACCATTTTATTTGCAGTTTGAATTCAAACAGACCATTCACAGAGCTGGGGAGAGGAACTACTGGCTGAGAAATAGGATAAAGGAGAGGAAATGCCATTTCCCTTTCAGTTTCAGTTCACAGAGGATGAGGTAGGGACTCTGAGACTGAGTAAATGAGAAAGGTACTGTAAAAGCCAAAAATAGTAATAACATATTCAGGGGTAGTGCGCTTGAGACTGTGATTCTATTTTATTTCAAAATTACTGGCTTAGTTCAGTGTTATACTTGTTTTATAGCTGTGTAAAATTTAAAAATTTTAATTACAGGGGTTGTTGGTTTTCTTGATAAATACTTGTTTTTCAATAAATTGTTAATATGTCTGGCTTGGTGCAGTGTAGCCTCCACTTCTTCAGTACCTCCCCCCTGAGGAGAAGGGCTATGTGGACAACTGTTGGTTCAGAAAGAGTACGTGCAGTGGAGACATAGCAATTTTGGTCTCTCTGTATCTAATACCTATAATGTTAGTGCGGAATTAAATAGGGAGGTTGTTGTGGATATTAGCGAGGCCCCTCAGGAAGAGAATCAAGAGATGTTCCAAGGGGAAGTTGTTGTAAGTGAGGTACATAGTGTTACCAAACCATCAGGTCCAGTTAATGGAAATAAAAAGAGGGTGCACTTTCTTGTGGGTGACTCAACTGTTAGAGGTGTTGATTTGGGACTGAGTAAGGATGTGATGAAGCTGATGAGGTGTCTCCCAGGGGCCACTGCCAGCAGGGACAGGAGGCGGATTACAAATATTGTGAAGGCTGTGAGTAAAGTTAATAATGTTGATGTGGTGGTGCATCTTGGCACAAATGATTTGTCCCAGAGAAATGTTAATCTAGTAAAGAGAGATTTCCAATGTCTTAGCATGGAGCTGGGCAGAATAACTGATTCAATGACTTTCTCAGAAGTGTTACTGGTTTGTGGTCAGGAGGATAAAACAACTTATATCACAGAGTTTAATGTGTGGTTAAGGTAGTGGTGTAAAGCTGAAAGTTTTGGCTCTGTTAGTCACGATGTTAGTAGCTGGTCTAATAGGGAGTTCTTTAACAGGGATGGTTTGCAGAGGTACCCAGGTGCTTGATGAGGAGTTCAGAACTTTTTTGGATGGGCATTTAAACTAGCAAAAGGGGACAGAGATGTAACCAATGTGGATGATTTTTGTCCCCGACCAATGAGGAAAAATCAGTTTGTTGAAGTTTATGAAAAAGCAGCTGTAAATGAAATAGATGTAGTTGTTGAGGATAAAGGGCAAACAAATAATGAAAATAATGTTCTTTGGGTAATGTTAACAAATGCTTGAAGCTTGAGCAACATGCTCTGTGAGTTAATGGCCATAATATTTAGAGATAATTTGGATCTGGTTGCCATAACTGAGACATGGTTTAAGGATTCCAATTACTAGAAAATATCCATACCAGGATATTCATTGTCTAGGAAGGCTAGAGTAGTGAGAAGGGGAGGTGGAGTAGTCATTTATTTTAAGGAAAGTCTAAAAGCAACACTAATTCAAAATACATGTAAAGAGCTGGAGACTCTCTGGGTTTGATTGCAAATTAAAGAGGGTTCTGTCATTAGATTTGGGGTGGTCTATAGGCCTCCAGGGCAATCTGAGGATTATGACAACAAGATGGTGGATGAAATTACCCAAATTGCAGTAAAGGAAGATATTGTGGTTATGGGTGACTTCAACATGCCAGACGTTGACTGGAGTATCCCTAGTGCCCTTACATGCAAAAGTAAGAATATAGTAAAGGCTCTTACAGGAGCAGCTCTGGCCCTCCCCTCTAGAGGGGAGAATATATTCTAGATTTAGTTTTTATGAATGGGAATCAGGTTTCAGAGGTTAAGGTGGGAGAAAACCTAGATTGCAATGACCGCCTATGTTTTTAGTTTGATGTACACTTTCCTTTGTTCTTCCTTCAATATCCCAAATTTTTAAAGTTATTTCCAATCTTCTTACACAACTATTTCCTTTCGGATTTCTTCTTACAAGACTTTAATTATCTCCCTCTCGGCTCTGGGCTGGTGTTTAAACTTCCACTAGATTCATCTATCTCCATTGTTTTCTCCATGTCAGTTAGCTGCTGTTTCGTTGTCGGGATAACTTTTAAAGTTCTTTTTAAAAAAAAAAATTTCTATTTATGTTCATCAATCATTCACCCAGTATCAATACTCCACCCAAATCACCGCTCCTGCAAAAGCTTATTTCAGTTGTCCCAGCTTTATGAGGGCTGACATGATCACTGCCTCTGCCACTAGATCAAAGAGTTTTCCTCAGACCTCCAAGGTACCTGCCTGTCCCTCTTGGTCTTTTGAGGTGCCCCTACTTCTCCATCCCTACAGGACAGATTCAGTCCAAAAACCACCTACCCACCCCGACAGCGGTTTGTCAGCCTGGAATTTCATGAGACTTATGAGAGTCCATTATTTCCAGACTGTCTCACTGCAATGCTTCCAGTTTTAGAACAGCTGTTCTAAAAGTCATGAAAAATATGACTTTACTCCGAGGTCAGGGGTTAGTATGGAATGCTAAACTTTTATTAGATTTTGGTGGTTTGGCATATGTGTTTCACTCTTCTGGATGCATATGTTCCTTTTCATTGTTCTCTTCTTCTCTGTTTATATTGTAAGCCTCTCAAAAATTTGGTGGATGGTTTCAAAATACATAAAGCAAATAATCTCTCAAACAATCCATCTAAAACCAGAATTATTTTTACTTGGTATTAACAGACATCATTAAAAAGAAGATAAATACTTAATTCTTCATTTAATAATGGCAGCAAGAATGATATATGCCCAAATGTGAAAGAAAGAAACGATTCCTACAACTTTAAATTTTATAAAGTTTTGGAATGTGCAGAAATGACAAAATTGACTATGCAACTTAATGACAAAGATGAGTCGGATTTCTATACAGCCTGGGAAAGATTATATTAATAGCTCAAAGAGAGGAAATATTTAAGTAACATAAAATAAAATTACCATTAAATTCATCACTCACAAATGCAAACAGAAATTGAATTAAATTAAATAATTTATCAATTATACATATTACTAAAATGACAAATCCAATTTAGAGAGATAGAACATAACCATTACAGTATAGCAATACTAAGTTGCATAGTAACGAAAGTCAGTGGATAGATGACAGATGTTGAAGAAAAGCAGTAATGCATAATCATAAAGGATTACTTGGGAAAATATATACGATAAAATATGTGCTAAGATAAAGAAAGGTATAGGTAGTTTTGTTTTCCTTTACAGTTGTTTCAATAATGTTAATTTGTTTATTATTTTTACTTTTTAAAATACTTTGAAGTATGCAGTAAATAAAATCTAGACTGTACAATTTGGGTGGGGTGGACAATATAGCCTACGTGATAAATCATTGAAGTATATATGAAATTAATTTGTTAATGGAAAAAGCATGTACTAATTTATATACTTGAAACAAATTATAGTCTGGTGTATAATTAATATAAATATAATTACTTTAATGCTAATATAATGCTAATATCTGTATATACTACTATTAATTTAATTTTCTTTGATTTTCTTCTGTACTTACTATTGTGTTTTCTTTTTTAAAAGTGGAAAATTAATAAAAATATTTTTAATTTTTTTAAAAAAAATTGGTGGATGGTTTCAAATTTAATAAATAAATAAAAGCTTACTGCTATTTAATCTGAATTGTACCAAATATTTGAAAAATGTCAGGATATTATTTTCTTGCCATGATCATTTTAACATATAACGACAGCAACTCTATTTCATTTACTTAAATTACAAGTTTTGCTGATCCTGCAGAAATGGAAGCTGCATTAACACACAGTGTAGAAAAAGATAACTTGTTCTCAATAACTTTGACTTATTTTTTGAAGAAAAGCTATTAATAAGATGTACTACAAACAATAGCATAATTCTGGGCACTGCACATTAAAAGTTATAAATGCAATGATTTGAGGAAAATATAAAGTGTTTATCTGTTCTAGGGAGAAGAAGGAACCGTTGGTTTTGGCAATATAGGAAGAAAGGGAAGAAAGGTAATCATATCAAATTAACTGTAAATTTGGGCTTGAGTTCTTTTGAGAACATAATACAATTCACAATTTACACAAATAAAATTGTATTATATAAAATATGTACAAATACATACAATAGGATAAAGTGTGCAAACACTGACTGTAGTATACATGGTTTTTATGATATTATAGATTTTATTGTATTATTAATTTTATCCCTATAATTTTTTACTGTTGTATTTATGACTACTGTTATCTGCTCTGAGTCCTCTTTAGGGTGAGTGGCGTATAAATATAAACAAACAAATAAATAAATAATACTTCCCTGAGATGGAATGCGGTGGAGGCAGAATAACACATGGACACCACAATGAGTTTTATGGGTCACTTTATTGATTTATTGCCTTCTTTGCTGTCATGAATAGACCTGCAGAGGTGAAACAAAATGGGGCAGAAACCCTGTCAATAACATTTCAAAGCAACTATGGGCGAAGCTCCTTGCTGAGCAAGGGGAGGTGTCCCTGACCCTTCCCTTGCCCTTGGCCATGCACCACGGCTTGTGGGAAGGCTCGCCCCTAGTTCCCCTCAGAGCACCTGGCACGTAAGCCCCAAGGGCATCCCTCCTCCATTGTTCAGGCCAAATCTGCCCAGAGCTTCTGACAAGGGGCCACCCATCACCTTCCAAAGGGTACCCTAAAGGAGATCATGCAGTTGCTCCTAACAGCCCTTTCCACCCCTTCCTGCGACAGCAGTGGGTCAAATCTCTATTTAGGCCCCTTGATTCCTTCTCTATACTAGCCTTTACAGGTGCCTCTGTAGGTCTGCCAGAAATATGTTGTTGCCCTTGAGCGTTAAATGGTCCCTATATAGGCCATTGTCCCTGTATAGGCCATTGTCCCTGTATAGGCCATTGTCTTCCTGTGATATACAAATATCAACATGTTGTATGACATAAAGCCCAATCTCAAATACCATCTTCCCCACTGCTTTGTTCACCCTTTTCCTGGCTTTATTCACCCCCTTGGGATCCCCAGCATATTGCCATGCCATCCAAGGAATCATGTTCGACCACATCAACTGTGTGTCAGGCCATCACCCTTTAATGACCCAAAGGTTTTTAAATACCACAGAAAGGCCATGCCTTTCATCGCACCGAGGTCATTGCCACCAAGGTGTAATACCAGTCATTTCAGTACAACATTGACAGCCTCGCTGCCAAATAGCAATGGGAGAAGCCCATCCCATCTCATGCCTCTCCATCTGAGCTACTGCACCCTGACCAACTGGCTCAGCTTCAGCAGAGTTCCAAAGCCATCTCTCTTTCCGGCTCAGAACACCATGCTGTGACTGCAGATCAACACCCAGGACTTCTCTGCCACAAGGCCATCTAAGAAAAGCAGAACAAAGCAGTGTTAACCCAAGTTGAAATATATATTCGGGGGCATGAATATAAGCCTTGAATACTGCAGACCTCCATTTGCCAATCAATTTTATCTGCTCTGCACTTAGCCCCACCGCCGCCATGGTGTCGGCCACCCCAATCCTGAAAGAATGTGTGCCATGCCTCCATGAGTCCAGGCCCTTCTCGGCCACTGCCCAGAATTGATACCATGTCAGGGGGTGCCATCCCTGTAGCTAAACAAGTAACCCGGGCCTGTTCCCCTCAGTGTCTACTATGCCTCCAAGGCCGACATTGGGCATACCTCAGGACTGGAAGCGCAGGGCAATCTAATTAATGCCCCCTGCCCTGCTGGTACATCTTAGACCTTCTGACCCAGAGCAGCATACCTTTGCTGCCGAGTGTGAGGTCCCCGACCCCAAAAGCTCACCGGGAGCTATTGGCTCTCAACACTGCCAGCACCTCACTGATCTGAAATGTCCCCAAAAATAAAGTCATGGCCAGTGCGTGAAACAATCCCAGCTCATAGGCAGAATTGCACACCTCAGCCCATTGCCCACAGATGCCAATGAGCTGTGGGATAGACGAGGGCCTCCTGGTGTCATCTCTGGTCTGTCTCTCCCTAATCCAGCCCTCCAATATCTTCCTGACTCTAAAATCTGTGGAGTTATCCCTGAATTTCCAAGACTTGGCAATGAATGCTAAACCCGCTAGCTTACCTCTTATAGTGTACGCTGATAAACCATCTCATCTGCCAACTACACAAAACTCGAGCATGTGGTCCACTGGGATGTGCCAAAGCTGTTGATACCCCCTCTGCTGGTGGAAAGCTCAAAATTCCCTACCTTCTCTCTGATACGCCATCCTGGTGCTTACCATCACTGAGCTCTCCAAGCTTCCACAGGCACTGGAGGACCACCTCTACTTGTTTGCTCACCTCTGGAGCCAGCAATTGGAACCTGGCCAACTGTTCATGTGACAGCACATCACCCATATCATTCTCAATGCCAGGTACATGGCGTGCCAAAATTAACATGTTGAGTTCCAAGCACCTGCTCACAAAGTAATGGACCAAGCACATGACCCTGGATGAAGCTCCTGGATGACAAAGTATTAATTACATTTATTATCGCACCAGAAGGGCACCATCCTGTTTGCAAATTCTGTTCATCACCACTACTATCGGAAAAAACTCCAAGAATGCCAGATCCCTACAGATATCAGCCCGCACCCACCTAGCAGGCCACCGGGAATAGCACCACCCCAAAACTGATTGCCCCCACTGCATCTGACTTCACCCGAAGCTCCGCCTTCAGTAAGCATTCCTGCCGCCAAAATGCCACACCATTGTAGTGGGATAGAAAGGTGAACCAAGTTGTTAAGTCCTCTCTAACTCCTGATGACAGGTTCACTTTGTGGTGTGGCACACTTTATTGCTGAATACAGCCGCCTCACAAAGGTCTGACCCAGTGCAACCACCCTACAGGCAAAGTTAAGCAATCCAACTAACTCCTGTATCTGTCTCAATGTCACCCTCTTAGCCTGTAGGACCCCTTTGACCTAGTGATGCAGCCTTACCAGCTTCTCCTCTGGGAGCCTACATGTCTGTTCCACTGAGTTGAGTGCGATGCCCAGAAACATAATCCTGGTGGAGGGGCCCTCCATCTTTTCATGTGCTAGTGAGACCCAAGGTCCGAACACAGCACTTAAAGGTGCCCATCCCTTCTTAAACAGCTCACTCTTGGCCAGGCCAGCCATGAAAAAGTAATCCAAATAGTGTGTTATAGAGGGCGACCCAGTATTGCATTTGTGCACCCATTCCAGAAATGAGCTAAACTGCTCAAGTAAAGAGCAAGATATGGAGCACTCCATTGGAAGTGCCCGATCTATGTAGAAGCCCTCTTCAAAACTGAAACCTAGCAGGTCAAAGTCATTCTGGTGCACCAGCAAAAGCTGGAAAGTGGACTTGATGTCACATTTGCCCATCAGCTCGCCCCTACCACAGGCTCGCACCATCCGCACGGTGGAGTCAAAAGAAGTGTACTTAACTGACATAACTCCTCTGGTATGAAATCATTGACTGACTCCCCGGGGGGAAAGGACAAGTGATGGATAAGCCTGAATTCACTCTCTGCCCTCTTGGGCACCAAACCTGAGGGTGACACTTAGAGTCTTGAGGGGCAGGGTTTTAAATGGCCCCACCACAACCCTGCCCTCGGCAACCTCCTTTCTAATTTTCTTCCTCACCATTTTCTTCATGCCATTCACCGACTTCAAATTACGTGACATGAAGGGCGCCCTGGCACCCTTGTATGGAATCCTAAAACCTTGCACAAAACCTTTAAGCAAATCCATAGTGCATTCCCATGGTCTGTATCCATGTAGTTTGGCCTCCAGTCTGTTCAGCTTAATGGGACTGAGGCCCCTTACCATGAAACTGGCCCTGTTGTTGTCATGGGCCACCATCCATGTCTCTCCCTGCCCCATTCCCCTGGCCCCTGTTACAGGTGGCCTTGGAATGTCCCATGCCACACCAAGCACACCCATGGCGATATCTACATTGAGGTCTTGAGCAAGAACCTTTCACCCCAAACTCATAGCACAGCAGGGGTGGCCTGCATGATGGAATTTCTTGGTGGCAAGAGGTGCCTACTGGCAGAAAGCTGGCAACCACTTACCTTAGATAATTGAGTATCCTGGAGCCAAAGGTTCTGGATCCTGTGATCTCAAGGGAGTGACTTGACAGTCTCACATACATTCTAAAGGACTCATCATACTGAAGCCAAGCTGTCCCCACCCCACCCCGAACTCATTATAGGCCTGCAGTATGATGTCCTAGTACTTTATTAGTGCATGAGTTTTGTGCACATCCTTTTGTGTTGCCACCGCATGATAAATCATAAATGAATAGAACCATGTTGTTATACACTTCTCTATCTTAGGCTGCTTAGCGTGGTCCACCTGCCTTTTCCTCATCTTTATCTTTCCTGACCAGCTCCCTATTCATCAGGGGAAAAATGTCTACATATTTTCCCTTCCAAATATTCTCCCTCATTGCCAGGAGCAAATGAAAACTTAACAGGACACCCAAGGGATTGCCTCTGGACTAACTTCTACAAAGAGGTCCCTCACTGCCGGCACCCCAGGAGGGACCCTGGCCAACCCGCCGGTCCCTCCTTGTGGGGTGGATGGGTGGGCAGTTGCGGCAGTTCCATTGCCATGGGAATTTCCCCTGCCGTCTCAGCCTGGTGTGCCCCTGGGCAGTGCCCCAGACTTGAGCCCACAGTACAATGGGAGTGATACCAAGCACCACCTGGCCCCACTCCCCCTGCGACTCGCAGTGCGTGCACGCCCCACAGTGTGAGCAGGCTGGCCATGTCTGCAGCCCGTCCCACTACTGTGGCGGCCTAGGGCACTCACCCCAGGTCAATGCTGTCTCTCCCAAGCTGTTGTGGGGTTGCTGGGCGCCAGTTCATTATGGCATGGCAATGGTGACCAACATGGCACCTCCCTTACTCTCTTCCTGACTGGGGTCCATGGCCTTCAGCTCCACCAACCTGGCCTCAAGGGTGGTTGGGATCATGGAACTCGTGGCCCCCAGGTCTGCCTCCATTGCATCCAACCAAGCTAAGAGAGCAGACAAAAGCTGGGTGGGTACCGAGACATCCTGCCCCATCCCCTCTTTTCCCCTAGCCCCTTGTCCTTCCTTTCTTGCTGGTAGACCAGCCTTATGGGAGACGGCCTTCGACCATTACCCGGGCACCCCCAGTGCTGCTTCCTCCCAGGCCCTGTGTGGGACCCTCCTATGCCCCATGTGCTTGACCTTTGTTCCATCCCAGTGGCTACCCATACTGGCTGTTCCTTTCTAGCCCTTTTGGCTCCTGGGTACCTGCTTCCCACTACTGGCCCACTTTCACCAGTCCCTGGCTCCCTACCCAAGGTCCCCAGCCACCGCCCTCCTCCCAGTCTTCCCTGTAGTTGCCCACAGTTCCCCTGGCTACCACTGTCCACTGGGCCCTTCTTGACTCCCTGCTTCCTGGCCTCCTACAAGCCATTGCTTCTGGCCGCCCTCTGACCACCTCACGACTCCCTTTCTCACTCCAAACCTTTTCCCCTGCCCTGCTGCACAGCCATAGCTACTTGCCCAGCATGCTTCCTGGTCTTCAGCTCAGCTGGGTGCCACATGGCCTCCACGAGCTCTCTGGCTGAGCTGCTGTGTCTGCAGTGACCCTCGGTAATGCAGGAAAAAAGGAGGTGGCAGCGTGGAGGGAGGCTTTATAAAGCAGCCCCCAATTCTGCCCTGTTGCTGGTTGCACATGCACAGCCAACACGATGCATTCTGGGGTGATCTCGCAACCGCTCGTGAGATTGTCCTCAGCTCCCAAAGATGGCCACCCCCATGTGTTGCAGTCCCATCACAACTGCCTCTGGTGGAGATTCTGACAATGTATGTTAAGCACCTAAACTGACTTTGATTGATTGATTCTATGACATCAGGTCATGGGGGAGGGTCTTGGGAGTGATGAGCAAAGAATATCAGGAGTACATGCTAGGTGTCCCTCAAGGTGTGAGGGTCATCCCAGTGACACATTTAAAACAAGCAGGCACCTATATTGGGCAATAGGCTGTTTTGGCCCTGTTCAGTGAACAAGTAGTGGTGGCAGGAGGTTCTGCTCATCCACTTGGGGTGCTTTTGCGCATGTGCAGAAGCATTACACATGCAGAAACCACTAGTTATGTGTTTTAGAATCCACTACTGGCAATAGCCAGAAATGCTGCAGGTGGATGATCATTTTAATGACAATGGCAAAGACATCAATTCATATTGTGTGGAAGAAGTTACTAATAAACCAAATACATAACATCCCACTTATTTAGCCCATTAACATTTTAGCTCCTGATTAATTTGGTTCTAGTTAATATTTATTTCCCTAAAATTTTCAATTTTGCTAAATTAACTGTTTCCTTAAGTAAATGAATGTTCTGTTACTTCTAGAAAGTAATTGTAGGATATTGTATGTTTTCATTATAGGGTATAGAAGGATTCTCTGGAGACTTTGGAGACCAGGCAAGTATTTTTGGCAATGGTTTGTTCTCCAAGCTTGTTTCAATTTAGTTTCTGAACTTTCTAAACTTCATCAGCAGGATTTTCTTGTCCTATTCTCCTTCATTTATAAATGTCTTGTGCAAGACTATACATAAAATTTATGGTTTTACGTACACAAATTTCTTAAGCAATTGCTATAGCAATGGCATGACACCAACTCATGTGAAATTTCCAATGGTGACTTTCAGCAATGTTCAGCTTTTATGTTACTTCTCCACACCCCATTTTTATGGCTCTCAAATGACTATACACTCTTCAGTTTTAAAAACATTCAGTAAACTTTGGGAACATCTGTGCCTTGCAAGGCATAAGGTAAAAGTACAATTGTTGCAGTTTTTCTGTTTGGTGGTTCTTTGTGTAAATGTTAAAAATCAACTATTCCACAGAAGGATAAAAAACAGAAAATCATAAAATGTATTTCATCATATTGCTTTGCAAGCTATATGATTTATATACTTGCATTCCTTTTTTCCATTTGTTTTTTTAAAGCCAAGCCAAACCTATTAAAAGGAAGATAGAAAAGCTATTCAAATCAAAACAGAAGAAATTCCCTATCCACTCTAGATGAGTACAGGTCAACTGGCCAAATGTTTACATCCAAGGGTTTTGAAGAAGCTGGCAGATGTAATTTCAGCGTCACATAATATAATTTTTCAAAGCTGGTATAGCACAGGGAAAATACCAGAGGCCTGGAAAATAGTTTACCTAGTTCCAATCTAGACAAGGGGGGTAGGGGGAATGAATCCAGAAAATTATAGGCTAATTAGCTTGACATCAATATCTGGACAATCCTGGAAAAAGTAAGTGAAGGATTTGTGAGCATCTAGCAACAAACAAACTAACTAACAAGATGATTACTAAAAGCCAGCATGGATTTGTTAAAAACAGATCATGCCTTTTTTTTAAAAAAAGTAAGTAAATTAGTGGATCAGTAAAATGATGTGATATATAATACTTGGATTTCAGCAAAGTGTTTGACCATGTAGATCACAATCTACTTCTTGGTAAGATAGAAAAATGTGGAATAGACAGTACTTCACCATGCAGATATGCAATTGGTTGATCAATCACATTCAGAGTATAGTCTTCAATGAACTTACATGTACATCAGAGGTGGTATTCATCCATTTCTGTCCTGTTCAGTAGAACATGTAACAGCAATTTTGAACAGTTAGACTTAGAGAACTGGCAAATATCCCCTCTGGTTGGCCTCAATCCTACCATTCCCTGTCCTATATTACCTTTTTGTTTTAGCTCAGCTAATTCGTGCAGTACAGCAAATTGTCATGTCTCAGCTGAGCAAAATATTAACTGCTCACCTGAACTGACACGGAGGGCAATCTTTGAGGGGGATGGGACTTTTTACCCCTGCCAGTTGGATGAAGCTCTTTCCTCCACAGCAGCTGATAGGCTGCTGCTTTCTCTCCCTCGCCCTCAGGTCCCTAGCTCTTCGCCCCAGCCCTTTCGTCACAAAAATCCACATTCAGCCACAGCCTTTTGGCCACATGGGACACTTTGCCACCATCCAATCAGAACAGTTTTAACAAAATGCTACTTTTGGAAGGAAAGAATGGGACAGTTTGCTCTTTCATACACACACACACACCAGTTGAATGATAGAGAGGGAAGGGACCGCAGTGGCCATCTAGTCTGACCCCACTTCTCATTCAGGAGACTTAAAGAATGATAGAGATGGAAGGGACCTCAGAGGCCATCTAGTCTGACTCCCCTTCTCATTCAGGAGACTTACAGAATGACAGAGAGGGAAGGGAACTCAGTGGCCATCTAGTCTGACCCCCCCTTCTCATTCAGGAGACTTACAGAATGAGTTCCCTTCCCTCTCTATCATTCTGTAAGTCTCCTGAATGAGAAGGGGGGTCAGACTAGATGGCCACTGAGGTCCCTTCCATCTCTTATCATTCTGTAAGTCTCCTGAATAAGAAGGGGGTCAGACTAGATGGCCACTGAGGTTTCTTCCCTCTCTATCATTCTGTAAGTCTCCTGAATGAGAAGGGGGTCAGACTAGATGGCCACTGAGGCCCCTTCCATCTCTATCATTCAACTGGTGTGTGTGTGTGTGTGTGTGTGTGTGTGTGTGTGTGTATGAAAGAGCAAACTGTACCATTCTTTCCTTCCAAAAGTAGCATTTTGTAACAACCGTTCTGATTGGATGGTGGCAAAGTGTCCCATGTGGCCAAAAGGCTGTGGCTGAATGTGGATTGTATCGAAAGGGCTGGGGTGAAGAGCTAGGGGCTTTTGGGTGAGGGAGAGAATGCAGCGACCGATCAGCTGCTGCGGAAGAAAGAGCTTCATCCAACTGGCGGAGGCAAAATGTCCTAAACCCATCTTTGAGTGCCCCCATGTTTTCAACCCACGTGCATGTGCACAAGTTGGCATGCATGTGTGAACTCACATTTTTGATGCTGCTGGACGAACCAGTAGGTAAATTATCTGAATCCCACCTGTGACTACATGAAGGGAAGCATGCAGTGAAGCAATACAAAAAAGATTTTGAAAGCCAGGAAAGTGTACAGAGAAAAGCAGCAAAGATTATAGGATGCTAAATCATGACAAATAGTTGACAGAGCTAGGTATGTCTAGCTTATTGAAGAGAAGGATTAGAAGTGAGATGATAACTGTTTTCCATTACTTGAGGAGTAGTCAGAAAAAAGAGGGTTTCACTTTTACTCTAAGGCACCACAGCATAGGACAAGAAGTAATGTGGAAGCTTGTGAAAGAGAAATCCAACCTAGAAGTAAAAGAAACATTTTCTAACAGTGAGAACAAATAATCAATGGAATAATGGACCTCCTGGGGTTGTGAGTGCTTCATCATTGTAGGTTTTCAAAAACAACTGGCTGACCATTTGACCAGGATGACATAAATCCAATCCCTGCCTTGAGGATGCTTATCATCTCTTAAAATATCTAATTTTAATTATTCAGTTGAATAATAAAATTAAAATATATTATTCTGCAGAATACTGCAGAACACTATGTTTTTGCCTTGTTATATGTCATATATAATAGGCTCAGACTCAACCCCGACAAGATGGAGTGGCTGTGGGTTTTGCCTCCCAGGGATAATTCCATCTGTCCGTCCATCACCTGAGGGGGAGTCCTTACCCTCCTCAGAGAGGGTCCGCAACTTGGGCATCCTCCTTGATTTACAGCTGAGCCTAGAAGACCACCTCTCAGCTGTGGCAAGAGGGTGTTCGCATGGGTATGCCTTGTGCACCAGTTTTGGCCCTATTTGGACAGGGAGTCACTGCTCACAGTCACTGCTCACAGTCACTCACACCCTTATCACTTCAAGTTCAATTACTGCAATGCTCTCTGCATGGGGCTGCCTTGTAGTGTTCGGAGATCGGAAATTGTGCAAAATACAGCCACACTAGCTATTGTGGGGCTCCCAAGATCTGCCCACATTTCAACAACAGTCCATGAGCTGCATTGGCTGCCAATTGGTCTCCGGGCACAATTCTGGTCCTAAGCCCTATATGGCTTAGGACCAGACTACCTATGGGACCATCTTCTGCCTCATTCATCCCAGTGGCCAGTTAGGTCCCACATTTGGCCTTGTCCAGGTCCCGTCGGCCAAACAATGTCACCTGGCAGGACCTAGGAGAAGAGCCTTCTCTGTGGCAGCCCCGGCCTTCTGGAATGAACTCCTTCTGGAAATACGTACCGCCCCCTCCCTCCTGGTCTTTCAGAAAGCGCTACCTCTGCCATCGGGCATGGGGACCATGAGCCACAAGTCCCCCAGCTGATGAATGATTTAATTGGGTCAATGCGGATGACTGCATAAGGGGTGTTTAGATTGTTATTAATTGTGTATATGTCATTTTAAAATAATTAGATTTCTCACATATTGTTTGTATTATAATGTTGTATGCTGCTCTGAGTTGCTTCGGGAAGGGTGGCATAGAAATCTAATAAATAAATAAATATATTTTATATACATTTTATTAATTTTGCTTGTATAATATTTGGCAGGGAAAACCTGGAGATACAGGCAATCCTGGAAAACCTGGACTAAAAGGAAAAAGAGGAAGGATGGTATTGTGAAACAAGCTGTACAAAACCTATTTTAGTGTTCATGGTTTTGTTTGATTATTACCTGCTGTAGTTTTAATATATTCCTTTTTCTCTCTCTTCCAAATAATGCAAAATGTATTTTTGGGATTATGCAGTCCCGTTTCATTGAATTCTCAAAATTTCTGGGGAGTATGGCTCCTTGACCATCAAATTTCTAAAACCAACAGTGTGCTTATGATTATGATTCATCCTGTGGCTTGAAGTAACTGACATTAATTTCAACATAATCAAATTTCAAATACACAAGAGTTGGGCTCAAAATATAAACTTCTGTATGACATATCCAGTTATAAAAATTCCCCAGTAATCATCATGGAGAATCATGCTTTATTTTATTTGTGCTTTGGAATCTATATTGACAGTACAGCTTGGGTTTTGTCTCATAATAAAACGGATCTTTCAGCAGGATCTCTGGCAATATAATGTAAATGGATTTGAAAGGTGGTGTTCAGAGTTACCTGTGACTTTTTCAGATGACTCTTCTGAGTCCTAAAATTATAAAGCTGAAATCTTAATAGATTTCTAAACTTTGTGAAATTAGTTTGTCTATTTATCTCAAGCAATTACTGATATCTTTGGCATAGAAAACAGCAGTGATATGTGAACAAATATATATTTGATGGAAATTTTGCCTTATCACATTCAGACTCTGTCAGGGAGACCTCACCTTATGCTACAGTCTTTATTTGTATATACTGTACAGACAACTCTCATTACTATTCTTTACTAGGAAAAACTGGCTATGGCTAAGGAAATCCTAGAAAGATGGTAGTGGTATCCAAGAAAAGTGAGCAAAGGGGGGGAAATTCTGGATAATAATATATACTGTGCAATTTTTGTAAAGCATTTCATTATTAATAATTCTTTTACTATACTGTTCTTACCCACATTTGTTGCAAAAGACAACTGCCTCAAAATCTGGTTGGGAATATATAAATGTGCAATCTTTTATATTGCTCCTGAATCAAATCAGCTTTTATTTTTCAGGGTACTTCAGGATTAGTTGGTGATGATGGTGAACTAGGAACATGGGGTTATCCTGGACACCTGGTATGTAATTAATTAATTGAAACTGTGATGTTGTATCTATACAAGTGTCAACTTTAGGTAGAAGACATTTGGAATTTAACATGCACATTTTTCTCTGTTCAGTACTTTCCCTTCCCCTAAAGACACAAAATTATCTGAGTGGTTTATCAAGGACAGCCAAAATGAGTCCTCTTAATCTAATTGACCTTCAATGGATTTTTGTTTGGGTGTGAATTGTTTATTTATTGCAATTATTTCAGCTAGATAAATCTTAATAAGTTATAATGAAGCTTTTAAGGGTTCACAAAACTCTTGATCATGATACTCTTGAAAGAATAATCAATTTTAAGTGCATTTATTTAGATCTTCTGGAGGTAAGTTTCATATGCTGATCAGGCTGGTTAATCCTTGATTGCAACTATATTTTTTTCTCCTTCCCTTTATTTGCATTTCTGTGACATCTTGTTTATTGAAAAAATAAGAATATATGCTGACTTGGACCCCTAACAGTACAGCAGTCTGTTCTCACAATGACAAACCACATACACAGGGAAGCACTCTATTGTCCCGGTAGATGGCTTCAGAGGCAGTCACACTGCTATCCAGATTAATAGTCATCGATCTCCAGGACTACAATGATTTGGTCCTTTTTGATGCCAACCAAACTGGTAACCAGCACCATAGCTCATGATAGCTAATTCCAAATTTTAATTATATGTAAAAAAAAAATTTATCTGTTCCTGATTCTTTCAGAATTCAATTTCATTAGGCAACCTCTGGTTCTACTTCTATGGAAACCTCCTGGATCAATTTATAAATTATAGCTAAGTCACAATAAAGGGTAGGGTTATTTGGGCTTAATGCAATGTACACAACATCCTATCATTCATTTTGGGCCTTCTTTTGATTTATATACTGTTCTGTCTGGGTCACTCCGGAAGCTATGACCAACCCAAAAAGATAAGCCAGACACACCGGTAGAATCCAAACACAGTTTTATAATGGTAAAGAAAAAAGAAGCCAACAGAAAATGTCCTTACAAATCAGGAAAACACTGGAACTCCAAATAGATACATGAAGGCAATTGTTCCTAAAGAAACACAGGATCCTTAATGCCAAGACGAGGCTGCTGAGATAACAGACATACACCTCCCACGGGTCTTCAAGACTGCTGGGCCATGAGCCAGGAACAGAAACACTGAGACAATGCAGATAACAGCAACTCCACTCTGATAACACTCCACACTGCCGAAAGAGTTTCCCTGCCTTATAAACCCTTCCCTGCTAATGAGGACCACACCCAACCCCCTGGTGTTCCTCATTCAACGCTGATAATATTTCTTCAATTGATTCCTCCTTTGATCTATGCGTCTCTGTTGCATACTAATGACAGCTTGTGCTTCATCATCCAATGACTCCAGAGACTCTAGAGAATCCAAGCTACTGGCTTGAGAGAGCCCCTCCCCAGGGCTCCCAGGCCTTTCTTCCTCATCACTTTCCTCTCCGCTCTCATCCTCCCCCAGGCATTGAGCCAGCAGAGACGCAGCTGGTCTTTCATCTGACTCAGGCTGAACCACAACATATACCTTTCACAATTTTTAGCATTAAATATGTCCCCATTTTATGTCTGCAGTAAGGTTAAGGTTAGGAATTATAATTTTGACATATTAAAATTAACCATTCTTAGTGTTATGTCAGAGCAGATATTGTTTTTTGGGATTTAAAGGATTTGGAGGAAGACTAGATGAATTAATTTTATGGAAGATTTGTCCCTTTTTTTAAGACAATGAAAAGCACTCCACTGAAAATTATTTGAACAACGTGATATTAAGAAACAAGAAGGAATAGAGGAAAAAATGACAGAAAGAGAACAGGAAAGGGGGGAAATACAAAAGGAGGAAAGAATCATAACAAGAGTGGTGGCAAAGCAACAGTAGAAGAGGGAGGGGAGGAGAGGAGAGGGAGGGGATAGACAGGGAAGATAAAAGAAATATGGCAAAAACTCTTAATCTATTTTCAGTAAATATTAACGGATTGAACTCACCCATAAAAAGAAAACAGACAATGACCAAATTATTAAAACAAAACATAGATACGTTATGCCTACAAGAAGTTCATATAAGAAATCAAGACTGCAAATTGTTAGAAAATAAAAAAATAGGCAAATTATTTACAGCATTAACAGATTCAAAAAAAGGGGGGGGGGCATAGCCGTATATATTAGGGAAAAACTTCAACCTGAAAAAATCTACACAGACAAGGAGGGAAGAATATTAAGTGTAAAGATCAGAATAGGAACCAAAGAAATAGTCTTAATAGTAATTTATGCTACAAACTCAAATCAGAAAGAATTTTATTTAAAAAATTAGAAGAACATGTAAGACAGATAGAAGGGAAAAATATATGTATTATTGGAGATTATAATGCGGTACATAACATCCAAAAAGATTACAAAACAATTTTTAAAAAAAGCTAAAGAGAGGAAAACCTTACCAGCTGAATTTCTTGAGATGGTGAGGGAATATAGACTCTCAGATATATGGAGGGAGAGACACCCCCAGGAGTTAGAATACACCTTTTACTCACCACCACAGAAGTCCTGGTCAAGGATAGATATGATTTGGGCAGACAAAGAAATTGGGAAACTTATTTGAAGAAATTGAAATAGGACCAAATTTTTGGGCGGATCATCATCCAATATCAATAAAAATAAAAGAACCAAGGAAAGAACACAACAGATGGTCCATAAACCAAGTATTGATAAAAGAACAAAATTATATTAAGTACATTAGACAAGAACTCAAACTATTTTTTCAGGACAATTGGAACAACGATACTACAATTCAGAATATCTGGGATACCACGAAAGCATATATAAGAGGGCTAACAGTAGCATATTCAGCCAAAACCAAAAAATCTAAAGATAAAAAATTGAATGAATACAAAAATAAATTAAAATACCTAGAAATAGAAATGCAAAAAGACTTACAAAACGAGAAATTAAGAGAGGAAAGGGATAAAATAAAACACAATATCAACTTACTAATACAAGATGAAATCGCTGTTAAACTTAAGATAGCCAAACAACATGAATTTGAAAATACAAATAAAACAGGTAGATGGCTTGCATACAAATTAAAAAAAGAAGAAGAACGATATATACAAAGATTAGAAGATGAAAATGGAGATAGCCAATATACAATGGAAAAGAAAAAGAATATTGCAGTTAAATATTATACAGAATTATACCAAAAAGAAAAGATAAAAGAAGAACAACTAAACACGTACTTAGGAAATGCAAAATTAGAAGAGATATCAGAATCAGATAGAACAATAGTAAACAAGAAAATAACATTAATAGAATTGGAAAATGCAATATTGAAACAAAAAAACAATAAAACACCAGGCCCAGATGGTATACCAGGGGAATTCTATAAAGAACTAAAAGAAATAATAGGGGAAATATTATTAATTATATTTAATGAAGTCCTAGAAAAGGGAATAATATCGACAACTTGGACACAGGCGTTAGTAAGTTTAAAACCAAAGGATATTTCAGAAAAACAAAGCATACAAAATTACAGACCAATATCACTCCTTAATGTAGACTATAAGATTTTTATGTCAATTATGGCAGATAGAATGAAACCAGTTATGAATAAATGGATAAATATTGATCAAAATGGATTTCTGCCAGGAAGATATATAAGAAACAATATAAGAACGATATTGAATGTACTAGAATTCAATGAGATACGTTCCAAAAGACAACTAGCCCTTATGTTCTTAGACGCCCAGAAAGCATTCAACAATTTGAGATGGGAATTCATATTCGAATTAATACAAAAAATGAAATTTGGCCCCAAATTTACCCGAATGATACAAACAATACACCATACCCAATCTGCAAAAATTATAATTAATGGCGAACTAACAGAACCATTTCAAATTTGGAGAGGGGTATGTCAAGGTTGTCCGCTATCTCCACTTTTATATATATTATCCGTCGAAACAATGTTAAACCAAATAAGAACAAACTCAAAGATTACAGGTTTGAAGGTTAGAAAACAAGAATTTAAAATGCGAACAATTTAGTGTTCATAATAGATGATCCAATAGAAGCAGGCAAACATCTAATGAGAGAAATAAAACAATATGGAGAGGTGGCAGGCTGAAAAATTAATAAATAAAAAACTAAAATCATAACCAAAAACATAGAACAAGACCAAGAATTAGAAAGAAACTTAGGAATTCAAACTGTAAAGAAAGTAAAATATTCAGGCATAGCACTAACCAAAAGATGCAGCACAATTAAAAAAGACAATTATGACACACTAATTAAAAAACCCGAAGAACAATTGATCAGATGGAATAAACTACACATTTCACTTACAGGAAGAATTTCCACAATCAAAATGACAATCCTACCAAAATTTCTTTATTTATTTCAAACGATCCCAGTAAAATTAAATAAAACCTTTTTTATAAAATTAAACAGCACAATCTCCAAATTTGTATGGGAGGGGAAAAAACCGAGAGTAAGACTTAAATATTTACAAGATAAAACTAAATAAGGTGGATTCGGACTTCCAGATTTTGAAAGTTACTATCAAACATCAACATTACTTTGGATAAAAGATTGGATAGAGCTTAAAAACCAAAGATTGTTAACCTTAGAGGGACATGATATTTTACAAGGGTGGCATGGATTCCTATGGAATGAAAAAAACAAAGTTCCAACATATTTCAAAAATCACATAATTAGAGATTCCTTAATGGCAAGATGGATAAAGATTAAAAGAGAACACTATATTAAAATTCCAAGATGGTATTCCAGCATGGAAGCAATTACACATCCAAACATTCTCCAAATCAAAAAAATAGTGAATTATAATCATATATTAGATGAGAAAAGTAATATCAAAACAAGACAACAATTGGAAAAACAAAATATTATTATTGATTGGTGGCCATACACACAAATTCAGGTAAAATGGCAAAAGATAAAAAGAATAATGGCATTCAGGAAAAGGATAGTATATTAGATAAATTAATATTAGGTCAAGAAATTTTTTTTATAACTAGGCTATATAACTTTTTAATTGATTATAAAATGGAAACAGAATTAGTTAAAGGAAATATGATTAGTTGGGTTAAAAATGTAGGACACAACATATATTTAGAACAATGGGAATTAATATGGAAAAATTATAAAATAACGAAATCTGTTCCATATAAAGAAAATATCCAAAAAACGTTCTATAGATAGCACCTAGCACCAGCTAGATTAGCCAAAATATATCCAAACCTGAAACCAAATTGTTGGAGGCGTAAAAATAAAAATGGGACCTTTTTTCATCTATGGTGGACATGTCCCCAAATAAAAAAGATATGGAAAAGGTTAAAATGTGGATCTTTGAAATTACTACAATTAAGCTGATATTAAAACCAGAGACCTTTCTCCTAGGCATAATAAATCAAAAACTTAAAAAAGACCACTATTATTTATGATTACTGCATATGATTACATATGCATATTACATATGATTACTGCAATTAGAATTACAATAGCGCAAAATTGGGAAAAAGAAGAAATACCATCAGAAAGAGAAATGATAAAAAAATATATACGACTGTGCAGAAATGGACAGGTTAACCAAAAAACTTAAAAATAAAGAAGAATCAAAATACTATGAAAGTTGGAAGAAATTTTATGACTGGGTCTATACAAGAAAGAAAATGGTAGTAAATAAACCAGATGTTCCTAAAATCAATCCGAGACACAAAATTAAGATCAAATCAATCCGACTTTAGATTAATTGAATGATAAATGTTCGACAACTGCTAATGCCATAAGCTGTATACAGTGATCCCCCGGTTATTGCGTTCCTGACCATTGCGAACAGGGTAATTTGCGATTTTTCAACCCGGAAGTAAACAACACCATCTGCGCATGCGCGCCCTTTTTCTTTCTATGGCCACGCATGCGTAGATGGTGGAGTTTGCCGGGCAGATCAGCTGCTGGACGGCTTCCCTGGGTCTTCCCCCTCTTGCCGGGGTTTCCCCTTTGCGTGGGCGGCGGGGAAACCCCAGCCCCGCTTCCCAGCTGAGTGGCACGAGCAACGGCGTGGGCGGGCGAAGGGCGGGCGAAGGGCGCGCGGACAAACGGCAGCCGCACCAGCAGCAGCGAGGAGCCGAACATCCGTGTTTCCCCTTTCCGTGGGCAGCGGGTTTCTTCGGCTCCTCGCTGGTCCCCAATTCCGCCAACATCAGGCTCTTGTGGCCGCCCATTCATGCCGCTCCGTCGCTCGCCATGCTGGCTTTCCCTCAGGAGACGCGCCTGAGTGGCCTTTTTGCTGTTCCTCTCAAGAGTTCTTGCGGGGGAAAAGCCGCTAGCCGGCTTTCGGAGCTCCTCCGGCATCACCCGGCTTCTGGTAGAAGCCTTCTCTCTTTTTTTTTCTTGTGGCGAGCCCGAGCCGTTCCTCTCTCGACCGCAGCCGAGCTTCCCTCGGCCCCCTTTGGCCCCGTCGCCTCCTCCCCACCTGCGAGACTCTTCTTCTCCGGCTTTCGGAGCTTCTCCGCCGTCACCCGGCTTCTGGCAGAAGCCTTCTCTCTTTTTTTTCGTGCGCTTGTCGAGGAAAAGCAGGCGGGAAGGAGGCGACAGGGCCAAAGGGGGCCGAGGGAAGCTCGGCTGCGGTCGAGAGAGGAACAGCTCGGGCTCGCCGCAAGAAAAAAAAGAGAGAAGGCTTCTACCAGAAGCCGGGTGACGCCGGAGGAGCTCCGAAAGCACGAGCGGCGGCCGGACAAGCGGCGGCGGCACGAGCAGCGGCGGCACCAGCGGCGGCGGCACGAGCAGCGGCGGCACCAGCGGCGGCGGCACCAGCGGTGGCCGCACCAGCAGCGGCGGCACGAGCGGCGGCCGGACAAGCGGCGGCCGCACCAGCAGCGGCGGCACCAGCGGCGGCGGCACCAGCGGCGGCGGCACCAGCGGCGGCCGGACAAGCGGCGGCGGCACCAGCGGCGGCGGCACCAGCGGCGGCCGGACAAGCGGCGGTGGCACCAGCGGCGGCCGGACAAGCGGCGGCCGCATCAGCGGCGGCGGCACCAGCGGCGGCGGCACGAGCAGTGGCCGGACAAGCGGCGGGCAGGCGGGCGGGCAGGCGGCTCCTCAGCTGTTGGGCGGGGGTCTTCCCAGGTGCGGAAGTAAAAAACACCATCTGCACATGCGCGGCCATGAAAAAAAGGGCGCGCATGCGAAGATGGTGTTTTTACTTCCACAGCGCTACTTCGCAAAAACCCGATCATTGCTAGGGGTCCTGGAACGGAACCCTCGCAATGATCGGGGGATCACTGTATATATGATCGTCTTGGTATATTCGGGTTTCTTCCCGTGTAGGATTTGGAAATTTCTGGCGACGTTTCGACGAGGTCCCACTCATCATCTTCAGGCTGGTGCATCTGTCCTTGTTCTAGGGCGAACACAGCAAGACCTGAGCTGCCTTCCTTCTATAAATACTGGTGGCTGGGTGTGGTTTGATGGCTCAACAATTGCCTGCTATGTAGAAACTTCCTGGTGAATCAGTGGGGTAACACCTGGGGTCATTGATGTAACTGAGGTATGCTGATTAGTTAATGATTGTGCATTAGGCATGATATCTTGAGTAGTTGGAGCCTGCAGGCTACTTGGTTGTTTTGCAATGTCTGTTCTGAGTCTGGTTTCAGTTTCTATGGCTGGGATACATTTGCTAATGAGGGCTGGTTTCCAGATGTCTGGTAGGCGGGAGGTATCATCCCGCTTGATCATATTTTGGGGATGTTTTTCTATCTCGATGGCTTCCATGATTATTCTTTTGCTGTAGTGTTCTGTTTTGGAAATTAATTTAGTACTGTTGAAATCAATTTCATGTCCTGTAGTTTTGAAGTGTTGGAAAAGAGAGGAGGTTTTTTCTTTTTTCCTTAATGCATTCTTATGTTCTGCAACACATGCATTTACTCTCCTGTTAGTTTGTCCAATATATATGGCTGGGCAGATTTTACACGGTATTTGGTAAACTCCCTGGTTTTCTAGCTGGATATTGTCTTTCGGGTTTCTTAGGATGTTGGCTATTTTTTTATCTGTACCAAAGGCTGTCTTGATGTTGTGTTTGCGGAGAATTTTGCTGATTTTATCTATGGTGCCTTTGATGTAAGGGAGGAGGGCAATGCCATTGTCCTGTTCTGTGTCTTGGTTCTTGGGGGGTGTCTCTTTTTGGATTAAGTTGGTGATTGCTTCTCTTTGAAATCCATTGGAAATTAATACATTTGTGAGATACATTCAAGTTCCAGGTGGTCTTTGTCGGCTAGGCGTTTGGTTCTAGAAATGATGGTCTTGGCTGCAGAATTGATCTGTGCAGGGTGGTGGTGGGATTTTGCATTCAAGTAGTGGTTGTTGTGTGTCTTCTTCTGGTAGACGGTGGGCTAGTTGTTTGGATTTGTCCCAGAGTATTGGGTGGATTCTGTTGCTAAGTTTGAGGTGAAGAGTGAGCAGGTCTTTGTTGGTTTGGTCTAGTAGGAATCTTTTCCTGTGGAGTTCGTTTCTGATTAGGGCTAATTCAGTTCTTTTCAGGATCCGTTCAGTGGATGGGGTTTTAGAATGGAATTTTAGTTGGCAGCATTTGGGGATCAAGTTTCTGTCTCGGCAGTTGCATAGAAATTTGAGGTCACATAGGATGGTAGCTCTTTGGACCTCGAGTTTCTCATAGGTCCTGGTCAGCAAGAAGGTATCCTCCCCGTAGAGGTAAGATATTTGTTTTCGTAGATTTTCACAGGTACAGGTATGACGGTCTTGGCATATTTGGGTTTCTTCCCGTGTAGGATTTGGAAATTTCTGGCAATGTTTCGACGAGGTCCCACTCGTCATCTTCAGGCTGGTGCTTCTGTCCTTCTTCTAGGGTGAACACAGCAAGACCTGAGCTGCCTTCCTTCTATAAATACTGGTGGCTGGGTGTGGTTTGATGGCTCAGCAATTGCGTGCTGCGTAGAAACTTCCTGGTGAGTCAGTGGGATAACACCTGGGGTCGTTGATGTAACTGAGGTATGCTGATTGGTTAATGATTGTGGATTAGGCATGATATCCTGAGCAGTTGGAGTCTGAAGGCTACTTGGTTGTTTTGCAATGTGTGTTCTGAGTCTAGTTTCAGTTTCTATGGCTGGGATACATTTGTTAATGAGGGCTGGTTTCCAGATGTCTGGTAGGCGGGAGGTATCATCCCGCTTGTTCATATTTTGGGGATGTTTTTCTATCTCGATGGCTTCCATATATATATATATACAGTGGTACCTCGTGATACGAACCCCTCATGATACGAACATCTCGAGATACGAACCTGGAGCTTTGACGTCACGAAGACGTCCTTCCTGGTCAGCCGAAACGTGGCCTTCAGGAAGGACGTCTTCATGACATCAAAGCTCCACCCATGGAATTCCCTACTGGGATTCCCCACCTCCGTTTCAGCCTCCTGATCAGCCGAAAACACCGCTGCCGATTGCAATAACAGTGCTCCGCCGGACGGCCCTGCCCAGCTGTAACCTTCTGAAACAGCCGGGCGCTTCTCGGCGGCCTCCGGAACCCAAACCCGAACCCAAACTTTTGCCAAACTTCCGGGTTTGGCGTTCGGGAGAACGCCGAGAAGCCCCCCGGCTGTTTCAGAAGGTGACAGCCGGGCGGCGGCGCTTCTCGACGGCCTCCCGAACCCGAACCTGAAAAGTTCAGCAAAAGTTCGGATTCAGGTTCGGGTTCGGGAGAATGCCGAGAAGCCCCCCAGCTGTTTTAAAAGGTGACAACCAGGTGGCGGCGCCCAGCGGAGCACCATTTTGCAATTTCCCCCCCCTTGCATGCATTAATCGCTTTTACATTGTTTCCTATTTGAAACATTGTTTCGTGTTACAAACTTTTTGCCTTACGAACCTTCATCCGGAATCAATTAGGTTCGTAACATGAGGTATTACTGTGTGTGTGTGTGTGTGTGTGTGTGTGTGTGTGTGTGTGTGTGTATATATATATATATATATATATATATATATATATATATATATATATATATATATATATATGACGGTCTTGGTATATTCAGGTTTCTTCTCGTGTAGGATTTGGAAATTTCTGGCGACGTTTCGACGAGGTCTCACTCGTCATCTTCAGGCTGGTGTTTCTGTCCTTGCAGAATAATCATGGAAGCCATCGAGATAGAAAAACATCCCCAAAATATGAACAAGCGGGATGATACCTCCCGCTTACCAGACATCTGGAAACCAGCCCTCAAACGTATCCCAGCCATAGAAACCAGACTCAGAACTCACATTGTAAAACAATCAAGTAGCCTGCAAGTTCCAACTACTCAGGATATCACGCCTAATCTACAACCATTAACTAATCAGCATACCTCAGCTACATCAATGACCCCAGATGTTACCCCACTGACTCACCAGGAAGTTTCTACACAACAGGCAATTCCTGAGCCATCACACCACACCCAGCCACCAGTATTTATAGAAGGAAGGCAGCTCAGGTCTCGCAGTGTTCGCCTTAGAACAAGGACAGAAACACCAGCCTGAAGATGACGAGTGAGACCTCGTCGAAACATCACCAGAAATTTCCAAATCCTATATGGGAAGAAACCTGAATATACCAAGACCGTCATACCTGTACCCATGAAAATCTACGAATATATATATGTGTGTGTGTTTGTGTGTGTGTGTGTGTAGATTTTCACGGGTACAATTGGGGTCGTTGATGTAGCTGAGGCATGCTGATTAGTTAATGGTTGTAGATTAGGCGTGATATCCTGAGTAGTTGGAACTTGCAGGCTGCTTGATTGCTTTACCACCTACCTGGAAAAAACCACCAAATCCAAAATAAAAGCTTCTCCCATCAGTGAAGAAATCCAGCAAAGAATCATCCCCAGAGAAAAATCATCCAGATGCCCCAAGCTCTGTGGCCTCCCCAAGATACACAAAGAAGGAACACCACTCAGACCCATAGTCAGCTCCATAGGCTCACCCCTACAGAATCTTGCCAAATTTCTCACCAAACAACTCCAGCCCTATGCAGAATCCATCATGTCTCATGTACAAAACTCATTCCACTTCATAGAAATCATAAAGGAACAAAACCTACAACCCAGTGACCTTCTCGTAAGCTTCGATGTCATATCTCTCTTCACCCAAGTGCCTATCAAAGAAGCCCTGACAGCCATCCAAAACAAATACAACCCCCCGAAGCACATCTTAGATCTGACCAACCACTGCCTGATGAATACATACTTCATCCACAGTGGACAAAGATACAAACAGATAGAAGGAGCCCCCATGGGATCACCCCTGTCACCCATCATCGCAAACTTATACATGGAATATTTTGAAACCAATGCCTTGGACAAATCTGAATACAAACCCAAACTCTGGCTTAGATATGTAGATGACACCTTCGTAATTTGGCCACATGGGAAAGAAAAACTGGACAGCTTTCTCACACATCTCAACAGCCTACACCCCAAAATACAATTCACCATGGAAATAGAAACCAACAACAAACTTCCCTTCCTGGATGTCCTAATCTACAAAAAACCCGATGGCTCCCTAGGACACACCATCTACCAGAAGAAGACACACACCAACTGCTACTTGAACGCAAAATCCCACCACCACCCCGCACAGATCAATTCCGTAGCCAAGACCCTCATTTCCAGAACCAAACGCCTAGCCGACAAAGACCACCTGGAACCTGAATTACACAGTCTCACAAATGTATTAATTTCCAATGGATTCCAAAGAGAGGCAATCAACAACTTAATCCAAAAAGAGACACCCCCCAAGAACCAAGACACAGAACAGGACAATGGCACCGCCCTCCTCCCTTACATCAAAGGCACCACAGATAAAATCAGTAAAATTCTCCGCAAACACAACATCAAGACAGCCTTTGGTACAGATTAAAAAAATAGCCAACATCCTAAGAAACCCGAAAGACAATATCCAACTAGAAAACCAGGGAGTTTATCAAATACCGTGTAAAATCTGCCCAGCCACATATATTGGACAAACGAACAGGAGAGTAAATGCACGTGTTGCAGAACATAAGAATGCATTAAAGAAAAAAGAAAAAACCTCCTCCCTTTTCCAACACTTCAAAACTACAGGACATGAAATTGATTTTGACAGTACCAAATTAATTTCCAAAACAGAGCACTACAGCAAAAGAATAATCATGGAAGCAATCGAGATAGAAAAACATCCCCAAAATATGAACAAGCGGGATGATACCTCTCGCTTACCAGACATCTGGAAACCAGCCCTCAAACATATCCCAGCCATAGAAACCAGACTCAGAACACACATTGTAAAGCAATCAAGCAGCCTGCAAGTTCCAACTACTATATATACAGTGATCCCCCGATCATTGCGAAGATTGGGGGCCGCGCGGCTGTTTTAAAACGTCGCCGCCGGCATGGGGGGCTTGCCAGCCCCCCCGGACCCCCAACCCGGGTTTGGGGGGCTGCTAGGAAGCCCCCCATGCCGGCGGCGACGTTTTAAAACAGCCGCACAGCTTGCCAACTGAGTCCCGAAGACAAACGTCAAAGGCGAACTTCCGCGTTTGTCTTCGGGACGCATTGGGAAGCCACGCGGCTGTTTTAAAATGAACGAACGGCGGGTGGCCGGGCGAAGGGCGGGCTCGCTGCTCGCCCGGCCACCCGGGTTCGTTTGGCTTCGGGACATGCCGGCGGCGACGTTTTAAAACAGCCGCGCAGTTTACCAACTGAGTCCCGAAGTCAAAGGCGAACTTCGGGACTCAGTTGGTAAACCGCGCGGCTGTTTTAAAACGTCGCCACCGGCATGTCCCGAAGCCAAACGAATCCGGGTGGCCGGGCGAGCAGCGAGCGAAGGGCGGGTGGCCGGGCGAAGGGCGGGCGAGCGGCGAACGGCGGGCGAGACGGGCGAACGGCGGGTGGCTGGGCGAACGGCGGGCGAGCCGGGCGAACAGCGGGCGAACGGCGGGTGGCCGGGCGAACGGCGGGCGAGCGGCGAACAGCGGGTGGCCGGGCGAACGGCGGGCGAGCGGGTGCTGGGGGGGCTTCGCCCTCCCGCCAGCAAGAGGGGGAAGACCCAGGGAAGCCGCCCAGCAGCTGATCTGCCCGGCGCCATCTACGCATGCGTGCCCATAGAAAAAAAGGGCGCGCATGCGCAGATGGTGTTTTTACTTCCGGGTTCAAAAATCGCCATATAGCCGTTTCGCAATGATCGGGAGCGCAATACCCGGGGGATCACTGTATTTGTTTTCGTAAATTTTCACGGGTATATGTATGTAGATTGTTCTGAGTTCGGGTTTTGCCCTGTGTAATATTTTGCATGTTTATGCGACGTTTCGGTGAAATCACATTCACCATCATCAGGCTGAAGTTTCCAAGCTTCGTGCTGTTGTAAAATGTTGTAAAACGTCGCATAAACATGGAAAATATTACACAGGGCAAAACCCGAACTCAGAACAATCTACATATATATATATATATATATATATATATATATATATATATATATATATATATATATATATATATATATATATAAAGAACTGTGTAGCTAACAGTTCAACGGGGAGGGAGGGGGAATTAGGAGCAGCTCTGTATATATTGTGGAATGATACAACATCATATGCCTGCTCTTTTTAATCTTTGTATTACAATAAAAATGTATTTAAAAAAAAACCCTCATCTTTAAATTTTAAATCAAGCAGTCATTGAAATGGGAATCGGGTTACATGCAAACAGTAAATTTCCTACCTCTGGGGATTAATGAAGAAGGCAAGGAAGAATCTGCATAGTTCTTATTGCAGAGTGTAAGAAATCTATTGGGCACATTCAAGCTGTTGTCTTGAGGAAATGTCAGATCGTTTCTGCTTCCAACATAGATAACATAAAAGAGAAGAGACCTTCTGGTTGGTGATTCAACTGTAAGTGATGTAATTTTAGGAAATCTCAATGAGCTTTTGAAAAAGGTCAGATGTTTGCCAGGTGCTACTGCCAGCAGAGACAAGAGGCGTATTCTTAAGATAGTCAAGAATGCCAGTAAGGACTGTGATGTTGAGGTACTGCAGGTCACTGAAGCTGATTGTAGGTCAGCGGTTCAAATCTCATCACTGGCTCAAGGTTGACTCAGCCTTCTATCCTTCCGAGGTGGGTAAAATGAGGACCCAGATTGAGGGGGCAATCAGAGTTTTTGGAGAGGGGCAGCATATAAATCCAATAAATAATAATAATAATAATAATAATAATAATAATAATAATAATAATAATAATAATAATAATAATAATAATGCTGGCTCTGTTAAAAAGTGCTATTGCTAACATGTTGTAAGCCACCCTGAGTCTAAGGAGAAGAGTGGCATAAAAATCAAATAAATAAATAAATAAATAAACAAACAAATAAATAAATAAATAGTAAGATAGTTTGGTGTTATGTAATATAGAATAGAGAGTATAGTTTTGATACTAAGAAGAAGAAGTAAAAGTTTTCTGAATAATTCCTGATGTAGTGTCTTCATTCCAAAACTCTCCAGTTCCTGATATCCTTTCTACTTCTGGGTGGGCAGCTTCTGAATGCAACTCTCACAGGTTATGGGCCCAGATCCAGTTCAAGATCCAGTTCCAGATCCAGACCCAAAGCCAGAGTTGGAAGGAAACCAGGATTGACAGTAAACTAGGATTGGTAGGAAGCCAGTGCTAGTAGGAGTTTAGACATAGTTCTTACCAACTCTGGTAACAGACAGAGCTGGGTGTACTACAGAAAATTTGTTTCTGAGAAAGTGGACAGGTTTATTTTTTTCTGTGAGTAAGGACTGCTGAAATTAAAAATGGCATTTTCAGCAGCCAGCTTGCCATTTGAAAAACTAAATGAAAGTAACTGTCATGCATGGAGCATAAAAATGCAACATTTGCTCATGAGAGAAGGCCTCTGAGAGATAATTGTAACCCCACCTGCAGATGATGATGTAGGTCAGCAAAGACTGAATAATGCAAAGACAACTCTAACATTGGCAATAGAAGATAGCCAATTAGTTAATATTAGGCCTCTGAGGTTATTTCAAAGAAAAACTGCTAGAGCAAATGTCATATTGACTAAACAACTTTATAATTTGCAGATTGGTGAGTGGGTTCATCATCATGTGCACAAAATGAAAAGTTGATTTGCTGAATTGGAGTGCAGAGATTTAATTTTTCCTAAGGAACATAAAACTTACATTCTGCTATCTTTGTTAGACAAAAGTTGGAAGCAGTTTGTATTGTCCATATCTTTGACTATGGACCTTATTACCTCAAAATTATTGGACTGTGTTAAGCAAAGGCAATTTCATGAAGAAAGTCAAGAGAAAGCTGTCAGTAAAGCAAAACAGAAGGTAAAGACATTTGCAGTAATTAGGTGTTATCATTGTAGGAATGTTGGGCATATTGCAAGGAACTGTTTACAAAGACATAAATCACAAAGTAAAACCAAGAAGGGGCAAGATGACAGAATGAAGAGAAAAAAAGATTCAGCATATTTAGTATCTGCAAAATCTTCAGAACAAAGTTACGTGGAATTTAGGTTCAGCTTGTTCAGAACATATTGTAAATTCAAAAGACTTATTGACTGGTGATTTTAAAACTTCTGAAATTAACCATGTTACCTTAGAAGATGTTTCCATTTCTCAAGTGCAATTGAAAGGTTCTGCATATTCCTTATTTAGAAAAAACTGTAAATGATGTAATTTGTGTACCCAGGTTAAAATTTTGTTTGCTAAGTGTGGGAAGGTTAAGGCTGTAAAATATTTTAAAAGGTATGGCTTGTACTGAGGGTTTTATGAAGGACAAACTGTATGTAATGCTGAATAAGAGTGAAATGGGTAATGCTACTTTTGTGACAAATCAACCGGTACATGATAATTGTATTCATTATTTGCATATAGTGTTAGGACAAACATGTTTCAGTACTTTAAAGGAAATGTCTAATAGCTGTAATTTGAATGTAAAGAACTGCAATAAGTTTTTAGATTGTTCAATATGCAGTAAGGTAAAGGTTAGAGCATTTCGAATACCAAAGTATAGTGATCCCTCATTTTTCCCGGGGGATGCATTCCAAGACCACCCGCGAAAAACAAATTTCCGCGAAGTAGAGGAAAGATATTTTTCATGTATTTAACAAGTATTTGGACTTTTAAACCCTCCCTGTATTGTTAACAACCCACCACTGCTGACCGCTGAGAGAGACCAGCTTCTCTCAGCTACCACACAGGCTGGAAGAGGCCGCCACTGCAGTCCCCCCCCCCCCCACACACACACAAACGGTCCCTACCCCGGCATTCTTTTCCCTTTGAAAAAAACCCATGAAATAGTGAATCCATGAAAGATGAATCGCGAAGTAGCGAGAGATTACTGTATAACATAAAGAGTCACAAGAAGACCATTTGAGTTAATTCACGGTGATTTATCTGGTCCATTTAAAATTAGTCCAGGAGGTGCAAGATATGCATTTATATTGATTGATGATTATACATATTATACTTTTTGCATACTATTGAGATACAAGAGTGAGGTATTTCAGAAATTTAAAGAATGGGCTGCAATAGTTTAAAGACAATTTGCATATAAGGTTGATAAACTACAAATGGGCAGAGGAGGATAATTCAATTAAAAATTGTTAATTAAAATGGTTGAGTGTGAAAGGTATTATGCATAGAATGACAAATCCTTATTCACCAGATGAGAACGGTATTTCTGAATTCAGAATTGGTATGGTAAATGTCCTTAGAGATGCAGTGTTAACAGATGCTAGTTTCCAGTTTAATTACTGGGGAGAATTACTGGGGAGAATAATGACAGCCACATATATTTTGAATAGTTCATGGAGTTCAAGTGTCAATCAAACACCTTATTTTATGGTATACAGTGATCCCTCGATTTTCGCGGCTTCAAACTTCGCGAAACGCTATACCACGGTTTTTCAAAAAATATTAATTAAAAAATACTCCACGTTTTTTTTTCTATACCACGGTTTTTCCCATCCGATGACGTCATACGTCATCACCAAGAATCACTTCTCTGTCTCTTTTTCTTTCTTTCCTGTCATTCTCTGTTTCAATCATTTTCTCATTTCTCCTTTTTTCTCCCCTTTTTTCTATAATTTCTCTCTCTCTTCCTTCCACTCTTCTCTCTCTCTCTTTCTTCCTCTCTCTCACTCTCTTCCTTCCTTTCTCATCTTTCTTTCTCTCTCTCTTTCTCTATCTTGCTTTCTTCCTCTCTCTTCCTCTTCCTCTCTCTTCCTCTTCCACTCTCTTCCTCCCTCTCTCATCTCTTTCTCTCTTTCCTTCTCTCTCTTTCTCTATCTCTCCCCCTCTTGCTCTCTCTCTTTTTCTCACTTTCCCTCTCTTGTTTTCTTTCTCTCACTCTTTCTCTCTCTCTTGCTATCTCTTGCTCTCCCCCCTCTTTCTCTCTCACGCGCCAGCCCGTGCACCCACCAGCCTCCGGAGAATGCCTGTCCCGTCTCTCTTGCAGCAGAGGAGAAAGAGAGGTGGAGCGGGCAGCGAGCGGGCAGGCGAGCGAGCGACGGGCGGGCGAACGGGCGAGTGGCAAGTGGGCGGGCGAACGGCGGGTGGCCGGGCAAACAGCGGACGAACGGTGGGCGGGCGAACGGGCGAGCGGCGAACGGCGGGCGGGCGAGCGAACGGCGGGCGGGTGCCTACGGGGAATGGTGGCCGCCAGCGCTGCTGCAGGAGGACCCGTGTCCGAAGAAAGCCGGTGAGAGGGGTAGTTTTTGGTTGTCCATAGCCAAAAATTGTGTTTTTACTTCCGCACCGCTACTTCGCGGAAAATCGACTTTCACGGGAGGTCTTGGAACGTAACCCCCGCGAAAATCGAGGGAACACTGTATAAGAAAATCCCTAATTTGAAATATTTAAGTATTTTTTAATCATATGCTAATGTTTTGATTTCAGAGGGAAAAAAGACTTAAAGGGCAACCTAAATTGAGAAAATTAAGGTGTGTAGGCTAATGACCAGAATTCAAAAGCATATAGATTTTCAAGTTCGATGATAAAGTGGTTATATCAAAGAGTGCAAATTTTGAAAAACATTGTGGTTGGGATAGAATTCATGCTAATACTGAGGTATTCTTAGATACTGATCAAACCATGTTACACCAGAGTAATCCTGATTTAAGAAGATCTCCAATGTTACATGATAGTATTAAAGAATAAAGAGGAAAATATTTCTGAGTCAGAAGAAACACAGGTTATTGATAGTGTTAGGTCAGTGATGGCAAACCTTTTTTTCCCTAGGTGCCAACAAAGTGTGGGCTTTGCAAATGTACATGCACGAGTGCCCACACCCATAATTCAATGCCTGTGGAGGGTAAAAACAGCTTCCCCCACTCCCCAGAGGCCCTCTGGAGGCCAGAAACGGACTATTTCCCAACTTCTGGTGGGACCAGTAGGCTCATGTTTCTCTCTCTCTAGGCTCCAAAGACTTCCCTGGAGCTGTGGGAGGGTTACAACATTCACTCCCATCTCCCTGGAGGCTCTCTGGAAGCCAAAAATTATTATTTATTATTATTATTTATTAGATTTGTATACCGCCCCTCTCCGAAAACTCGGGGCGGCTCACAGGATACACTATAAAACAATGAATACAAAACAAATCTAATTAATTAAAAAACTATGTAAGCTTGTTAAAATGTCCTCCCAGAGCCTCTGTGCAAGCCAAAAAATCAGATGGCTGGTACACACATATACTTTGGAGCTGAGGTAGGGCAATGGCTCATGTGCCAGCAGATATAGCTGTATGTGCCACCTGTAGCACCTGTGCCATAGGTTCGCCATCATTGTGATAGGTCATTGCCCACCTCCTCTCCCCTCTCCATGCTCAGGCATTAGCTGGCTTTCCAACAAACATTGAAAACCCACCTGAGAAATTTGGATATTCGTAAAGTGTATATGTTTGTAATTTGATATGTGAACCACAGAGTTATAACCGATTGTTACAAAGACCACCGGAAGAAGTCAGATTTAGAGGTTTTGCAAAAACAAAAAGTGTTTGAAATTGTAAACTTACCAATTAAAGCAATTGATTCCAGATGGGTTTATAGATTAAAATCAATGCCTGATGATATTTTAAAGTACAAGGCCGGGTATGTACAAAACTACATGCATAAATATGATAAGACTTATTCTCCCACAGTAAAAACTGAATCTATGAGGGTAGTGTTAGCATTAGCACTGCAGAAGGGATTTAAGGTTAAACATTATTATTATTATTATTATTATTATTATTATTATTATTATTATTATTAATTATTATTAATTATTATTAATTATTATTAATTATTATTAATTATTATTATTATTATTATTATTATTAATTCAACTTCTAAGCTGCCCAATCCTGAAGGACTCAGGGCGGCTTACAACAGTATAAACATTTTGATTTTGAGTGTGCTTATTTAAATGTTACATTCTCAGAAGAAGTATATTTAAAGGCAGCACCAGGTTTTGAGCTGGATGACATCAACAAGGTTTACATATTAAGAAAAGCATTGTATGGAAATCCAGAAAGCAGACATCTATAAGTTCAGAATCAGAATCAGAGTTTGCAGTTTTATCTGAGGCATGTTGTGAATTATTATGGATAGAACAACTATTGAAAAATGTTGGTGAAGAAATTGTTAAATTGATAACTGAAAATTATAATTGAAGATTCACAAACATATGTATTTGGTTAAAGTGGAGAATTTAAAAGCCAGAACAAAGTATACATCTGTTAAATATCAAAATGTAAAACAATTAGTTCAAAATGGAGATACCAAATTTTGTTACGTAGGATCTGAATGTAATACAGCAGATGGGTTACCAAACCATTATATGATGTGAAACATAGTAAAATGATGGCTCAATTATGTATAACTGTACTGGAATATTAGAAGGGGTATCAGGATTAGTATCTGAGGTAATATTCTAGTTACAGTGAGAAAGATTGTAATTAGTGTAAAGTAAAAAGAATGCTGAGTCGTGGTGAATCAGCAGAATGTGCTGTAACTTGATTGGTCAAGATCTGTATATAGTGAAATGCATCTTTGCATAGGTGTGACTTTTGGCGTGTGGTTTGTGGTCAGTGGTGGTTTGTTGTAGTTTATGGTTAGTAGTGGTATAGTCATCTAGTAAGATAGTTTGGTGTTATGTAATAAAGAATAGAGAGTATAGTTTTGATACTAAGAAGAAGGAAAAGTCTTCTGAAAAATTCCTGCTGTAGTGTCTTCATTCCGAAACCTCTTCAGTTCCTGATATCCTTTCTACTTCTGAGTGGGCAGCTTCTGAATGCAATTGACAAAATGCTGTGGGCACAATGGCTGCAAAGTAAGAAATCCAGTGGGGCAAGGAAATTAATAAAATAAGTAAAGCACGAAGTCCAGGAAACCCCAAATATCAACAACCGCACACAAACCTCCATGAATTCAGCATTTGTTCCTAACATAACAGCATATGTTCCTTCCCACAGCATCTCTTTATTCTCCAAGTGTGCCTTGTGAAAAGGGCTGGGACACTCGTGTCCTGAGTCATCTGATCAGTATGTTCTGTTCCTGCCTCCTCTCCACTCTCCATGCTCAGGGGTCAGGAGGGGGCAATTCTTGTTCATCACCTGAGTTCCTGAGCTTCTCCTATCCACTGCCAGCCATCTTTTGGTTGTTTTTGCCCCGTTCCTCCTGGTAGCAAGTCATCCCATTCCTGAGGGGCCCTGGCCTGCCTCCTCCCCACATTTTTCTGAAGTCAATGAAGTCTTCCTCTGCAGATTCAAGATCTGATGAAAACATGACACCAGGCTAACCATCTTCAAAATCACCCTTGGCATGATGTTCACCCCTGTGCCTGAACTCCCCAAGGAGCCACACTCCTCCATGACCTTAACTGAGTGGATGAAGTCACTGAGAAATGCATGGGAAAACATGAAATAAGCCCTTTGGAAAACCACAAAAAGCCAAATAGTGCAAGTCAATAAACATTGGTTCCCCCCAAAATGCCCTTCCAAATAGGAGACATGGTTTACTCTCCACCATATTTAAGGTTAAAGCTATCCTCTAAAAAAGCTAGAACCAAAATTTATAGGCCCTTTTCCTATCATGAAGATTATTAACCTTGTAATAGTGGAGCTGAAACTCACCCACCTATTATTGAGAGTACATCTAGTTTTCCAAAGCAGCTTGTTAAAGCCAGTAATAGTGACAGTGCTAAAGCAATATTTTGCAGCCTCATAGTTTGTTTATTTTGTTTATTTATTTATTTTATCAAGTACATATAGGTAGTGTTCAAAGAAATAACACTGTTTATATATATGATATTGGTACTAATAAGAGAGAAACTTAGGACAGGGGTGGTAGGCATGCTGGTGCACTTATGCACACCCCTTACTGGCCTCTTAGGAATCAGGTGAGGTCAAGAGTGGATAGTCTAAGGGTAACGTTTTGTGGGTTTGGTGATGAAACAACAGAGTCTGATAGTGAATTCCATGCATTAATAACTCGGTTGCTGAAGTCATATTTTCTACAGTCGAGTTTGGAGCAGTTTACTTTGAGTTTGTATCTGTTATGTGCTCCTGTATTGTAGTGGTTGAAGCTGAAGTAGTTGTTGACAGGAAGGACATTGTAGCAGATGATTTTATGGGCAAAAAGTTCTGGTCTTAGTGGGATTCTTTAAACTGTAATTTGTTCAAGGATATCCCTAATTTTCCTCCAAAATTTCTGAACCACTGGGCACGTCCACCACATGTGAAAATATATTCCAGGCTTTTCTTTACACTTCCAGCATTTCGGTGAGAGTCTGGGGTACCTTTTGGCTAATCGGGCCGGCTGTAAGTACTACCTGTAAAACATTTTATATAAATTTTCCTTGTATGGTACTGAAAGCATTAGTTTGTAATTGGATGTCCATAATTTTCCCCACTCATCTAGATTTATAGTGTATCCAAATTTTTGTGCCCATGCAACCATGGTGCCCTTGACTTCTTCCTCCAACAGTTCCTATTGTAGGAGGTATTTGTATATTTTGGAGATTAGCTTTTCATCAGGTCTTAAAAGTATTTTGTCTAAATTATCTGTTTTTTGAAATCCCTGTTTATTTCTGTCTTCATTGTAGCTTGATTTAATTTGAAGATATAGGATCCAATCTATGATAACCCCTTTTTGTTGTAACTCATGTTTTGTAATTATAGTAGGTTGTTTTCATCCATTATTTGGCGGTAGGTTATTATTGTATTTGTGTTCATTGTGTTTGGATATATTACGGCTTCAGTAGGTGACACCCATCTTGGCATTTGTGAGTATTGTGATCTTTAAATTTTCATTCATGATTCTATTAGGTTTCTCCTTATATAATGTTGTTTAAATTGAGTATAAGATTTATTTTTTGTCCCAAAAAGGAAGGAATGCCATTCAAATTCCAGATTAAAGCCCTCCAGTGCTAGCGTTCTTTTTCCCCTAAGGGTTATCCAATCTTTTACCCAGCTTAATGAGGCGGCTAAGTGGTATAGTTTCCAGTCTGGAAGTCCCATTCCCCCCTGGTCCTGTGGTCTTACATATTTTTAAGCTTAATTCTGGCTTTTTCTTATTCCATATAAATTGGTGAGTTGTTTTACTTAATTTATCAAAAAAACCACCTTTTAGATAACCTAATAGGAACTGTTTGAAAGAGGAATAACACATTTGGTAATGCATTCATTTTGATAAAGGCAATCTTGCCTAGAAGGGATAGTTGGAGGTTAGACCATGTCGTCGGCATATGCCTGAACTTTAAATTCCTTTTTTTTCACCCTTAGGCCTTTTATCTCTTTATTGTTTCTTAGATTGATTAATAATGTTTCTAATGCCAGGATGAAAATTAACAGTGCTAGTGGGCAACCTTGCCACACCCCTTTCTTTATTTGTATTTCATTAGTCAAATCTGTATTAACTATCACTCTAGCTTCTTGATGATTATATATTGTACTGATTGAAAAGTCAGGACTCCGGTGGTTAAAACAGAACTGGTTTATTCATTACGAGATAAAATACAGCACCGGAACAGCAGTTTTCCGAATGAGGGCAACGGCTAATCCGTTGCCCTATTTATACTCTTTTAAAACGGCGGGCTTTCTTTAACTGACAACGATTTAACCTTCGCGGCTATTTTCTAAATAGCCGCGTCTTAACCAATCACAGAATTTCTGTGAATATTTTTTAAACGAACACAACACCCCTCCCTCTTTAGATGAGACCATGATTACGTGTTAATCCACGTCACATAGTCCTGTAAGCGGATTGGCAGCTTTACAGATCTCTGGGACCTGCGCAGTTCATTTTGCTGGGAGCTGCTTGCCTGGACGGCCGGCTCCGTTGCTCCGCTAAGGCTAGTCTCTGACGGGCCTGGTTGCGATGATGCATTTTGATCTTCGCCGGCCGCCAGGGGCAACAGGCAGCCATCGCTGGAGTCTCGAAGTGGTTCTGGTAAGTCCTCTATTGGTTTTTCTATAGTAGGCAAAATGTCTGAGTTAGTTTTAATTCTTTTGCGTAGTTGATCGACATGCCGATGCCAACTGCGCCCATCTGTTAATATTATGATATATGTTTTTAACCCAGTTTTTTCTAATACCGTTCCTTCTTTCCATTTATCCTTTGAATCATAGTCTTTAGCGTAAATTAAATCCCCAATGTTAAACTGTCTCTCGCTTTGTAATTTAACTTCTTTTTGGTCATTTTGGTAATTTGGGTGAATTCTGTCTAATTTAAAGCGGAGATTTCTGCCCATTAAAAGTTCTGCCGGGCTTTTGTTCGTGGACGCTGATGGCGTTATGTGCTGAATGGTTAGGAATTCATCGATTTGTTGTTGCCAATCTCCTAATGGTGCTTTTTTTAATGCTTCCTTTGTGGTTCTAACCATTCGTTCTGCTTGCCCATTCGCTTGGGGAAAATGAGGTGAAGTGAGCACATGTTTTATGCCCAGGTCTGCAAGAAATAGTTCCATTTGACGGGCTGTTAACTGGGGCCCGTTGTCAGAGACCAAAATGTCTGGGATGCCATGTGTGGCAAACATTTTCCTTAATGCCTTTATGGTTGCGCTAGTAGTTGTAGATGCCATGAGTTCAATTTCCAGCCATTTGGAGTATGCATCTACAACTAGTAAAAAGGATTGGCCCCTGATTGGTCCCGCAAAGTCAATATGTATTCTGGACCAGGGCCCTCTTGGTGTTGGCCACTCTGATGGTGTGGCTTTTGGTGGGTTGGGTCTTGTTCTCTGGCAGGGTGCACAACCACCAACCCATGATTCTATGTCCCTGTCCAACCCAGGCCACCATAAATGACTTCTGGCAATAGTTTTCATTTTGACTATTCCTGGGTGACCTATATGCAATAACTGCAATGCTTGCTTCTGTAAGGATTTTGGAATAACAACCCTGTCTCCCCATAATATACAATCTTTTAACACATTTAATTCAAGCTGTCTGTTCTTAAAGGGTTGAAATTGATTTTATTGCTGTTCATTTGGCCATCCTTTTAATATCCATTGTTTAATATGTTTTAAAATTGGGTCTACTTGTGTCTGATTGGCTATTTCTGTCGCTGTTAATAAATTTTGTTTACTAGTTTCAATTAATAAAATGCTTGAGGCAGGGGCAGGATCACTGACCAATTCTGTTTGGGGGCACCTGCTTAATGCATCGGCATTCCCTATATCTTTCCCCCCCCCCTGTGGATTAAAGTATAATTGTAAGCGGCAAGGAAAATAGCCCATCGAGTCATGCGAGGGGAGAGAAAGGCGGGAGTTTGTTTGTTTCCCGCCAAAATGCCTAAAAGAGGTTTATGGTCTGTAATTAAAGTAAAGGAGCGACCACAGAGGTAGTAATGAAATCGTTTAACTCCAGCCACAAGGGCTAGCGCCTCTTTGTCGAGTTGGGAATAATTTCTTTCAGCTGAAGAGAGAGTTTTAGAGTAATAGGCTATTGGGGCTTCTGTGCCGTCTGGAAAATTATGGCTGAGGACAGCTCCTATGCCGAACGGTGAAGCGTCGCAAGTTAAGGATAAAGGCATAGCTACATTATATTGTACTAAAACACTGTTTGATGAAAGTAAATTTTTTACTGCGGTAAAAGCGGCTTGTTCTTTTGGTCCCCACGTCCAGGCAGAGTCTTTCTTTAGAAGGTTATGTAGCGGTTCTGCCACCGTCGCTTTCTGTTTAAGAAAGACGGAATAAAAGTTAAGGAGTCCTAGGAATGCTTGCAAATCTGTCTTATTTGATGGGGTGGGAGCATTTCTTATAGCATCAACTTTGTCATTTGTGGGGTGAATTCCAAATCTATCTATTGTAAAGCCCAAGAATTCTACATTGGGAACTGCCCAGGAACATTTGTCTGCTTTTAAATGGAGTCCTGTTTCTTTAAATTTAGTTAAAACGCGCCTGATTCTATCCCACAATTCTGATTTGGATGTGGCTGATATTAATACGTCGTCGAAATATGGGACGACCCCTGGGATATTATTTAAAATTCGTTCCATGAGACCTTGAAAGATGCCAGGGGCGGTAGAGACTCCAAACTGGAGCCGGGTGCATTTAAAGGCACCTCTGTGCGTTACAATCATCTGGGCCTCAGAGGTGTTTTGATCAACGGGAAGCTGCTGATATGCCTGGGCCAGGTCCAACTTCGCAAAGATGGACCCATTTCCTAATGTGTGCAAGAGTTGTTGCACGACTGGGATTGGGTAGGCATTATGCTGTAAGGCTTTATTTATTGTGGCTTTATAATCTGCGCAAATTCTAATAGATCCATCCGGTTTAACGGAGGTTACGATAGGAGTTTTCCATTTAGCATGATCAGTGGGAATCAAGATGCCCTGAGCTATTAATTTGTCCAATTGTTCATCCACTTTAGGCAAAAGTGGGATGGGAATTCTGCGGGGCTTTAGACGGATGGGAGAAATGTTTGGGTCCAGATTAAATGAAATGGGGCTGCCTGTATATTTACCCAGTGTGCTAGAAAAAACTTCGGGAAATTCTTTCAATAAGTCATTTGAGTCAAAAGAGTCACATACATTGTTAACCCCTGAAATTTCAATGCCTAGGGGTTGCAACCATTTAAGTCCCAATAATGTGTGTTTAGGACCGTCAACCACTATGAGAGGTAAAAACCCTTGAAACTTTTTAAAAGCAATAGGCACATTTAAACATCCTAATACTGGAATCTTATGTCCCCGAAAATCACTCAAACCCGGTTCCCATGGTTCTAAGTCAGTCTCTTTTACACGAGGTAAATATAATTTAAGTTTTCCCCAAGGCATTATGGAATGTCTGGAGCCGATGTCAAATTCCATTTCGCAGGGACGGCCGTTGAGGAAAAGAGAAACAAATAGCTTGTTTTCCGCAGTGGGGAAATTGAAGTTTACAGAAGAAGGGCAGTTACCTCATTGGTTTGAAGAGTGAGAGTTGTCAGCCGGGCGGGAAACATTGCGTGAAAACGGCGGTCGTCGATTCCTTGGTGAGAAGTACGGTCGTTGGTTTTGCGGATTTGCCGGAGTTGGGTTGGTGGCGCGGCAGACTTCAGCGATGTGGCCGCGGCGCTGGCAATGGCGACAATAGGCGTCCTTGAAATGGCAGCAAAAACGTGGGTGATTCCCGTTGCAGCCGGCGCATCTGTCTGAACAGGGTGTCTCTTTGGCGTCGTGGTCGGAAGCTCTTCGGATTTGGAGGCAGGAGTCGTCTGGAGTGGTGGTTTCCAGGTGTTTCTCATCGGGAGAGCAGGCGTGCCAAGTCGATTCATCGGGGATGTGATGAACGATTGGTGTTGCGCGTTTAATCTCGGCAACAGATGTTTCAGATACCTCGGAGGCTTTTGCTGCCTTAAGAATGTCTTGGAGGGAGGCATCCTCATCCACTAGATATTTCTTCTGTAGTGTGATGTTGGTTAGTCCGAAAATGAGGCGGTCAATCAACTGTTCCTCCGGATCCTTGTATTTGCATTTTGGAAGGAGTGCGCGGAGGCGAGTAATGAAATCGTTGGTAGATTCTCCGTCCGCTTGCCGCATTTGTGCGAATTGGTGGCGGTATACGCGGACAGGAGTTGTCGGCTGGTAATGTGCGGCGAGTTTTGCTTGTAGAGCTGACCATGCGATGGTTTCCAGAGTGTCTGGGTCAACGAGCGTAGAGGCTAAGCTGTAGACTTCTGTGCCGCAATAAGCGAGGAATATAGCTTTCTTTCTCTCATCATCGGCATCATGTAGATTGCTCGCTTTGAGGAAAAATGTGAATTTGGACATGTACGAGGTCCAAGCTTCCATTTCGGAGTTGAATACTGGCGGTGGTGGAGCCATGGCCGAGTTCATGGCTGCGTTCGCGGGAGTTCGACCTCCTCGTCGCCACTGAAAAGTCAGGACTCCGGTGGTTAAAACAGAACTGGTTTATTCATTACGAGATAAAATACAGCACTGGAACAGCAGTTTTCCAAATGAGGGCAACGGCTAATCCGTTGCCCTATTTATACTCTTTTAAAACGGCGGGCTTTCTTTAACTGACAACAATTTAACCTTCGCGGCTATTTTCTAAATAGCCGCGTCTTAACCAATCACAGAATTTCTATGAATATTTTTTAAACGAACACAACACTGATTAAGCCTATAAATTTATCACCAAATTTCATTTTTTCCAGTTGTATGATAAAGTATTGCTAGATAATTTTATTGAAGGCTTTCTCCGCATCTACAAATATAAGAGCTGCTTGTTTTTCTATATGTAAGTCATAATATTCTATTGTATTAAGTATAGTTCTAGTGTTTTTTCTGATTTGTCTATGGGATAGAAAGCCGTTTTGATCTGTATGACTACATTTGCTTAAAACCTGCTTTAACCTTTCTGCTATGATTGCTGCTAGGATTTTATAGTCAGTGTTTAACAGATAATTGGCCTATAGTTTTGGATTGTTTGTTTGTATCATTTTTTTGCATTAGTCTTATTTATGCGTGCTTCCAGGATTCGGGAAATCTTCCTCCCTTCATTATATCATTAAATAAATCTAACATAATTGGTTCTAGAGTATTCTGTAAGACTTTATACAATTCGGATGGAATTCCCTCTGGTCCTGGGGATTTGTTATTTTTCTGTCTGCCCATAGCCTTACTTAACTCTGTTATTGTAATGTTTGCGTTTAATTTCCCTCTATCTTCTTCCAAAGTTTATTGGTAATATAGTTTGCTCTATGTACTATAATTTTCTTTCCCTCTACTTCTTCTTGATTATATAAATCAGAATAGAATTTCTCCACTATTCCTTTTTGCAGTGCTTCGTTGGTTTGCCTTTCACCTGTTGAGTCAATCAGCGCTTCAATATATCTTTTGGATTTTTGTTTTGCTAATTTACATGCCAACAACCTTCTGGGTTTATTGGCGCATTCAAAAGTTTTTTGTTTTAACCTTTTCAATTTTTGTGCTAATTCCTCTTGGATTAGGAGATTAATTTTATGCCTAATCATGTTTAATTCTTCTAAGGTTTTTTCATCAAGGGGATTTTTGTGTAATTCTTTTTCTAATATGTTTATTTTTGGGGTTAAAGCTTCTGTTTTACTCAATTTTTCCTTATTACTTGCAGCTTGGTAGGCTATGGACAAGCCTCTAGGGTAAGCCTTAATAGTGTCCCATTGGTTAGCTTTGGTTGTATCTTCATTATCATTTATCCGGAAGAAGATTTCTAATTCCTTCTCCATCATTGTTATGTATTTTTTCCCCTTAATTATAGGCTGGCTTAATGTCCATCTTTTTTATTGTTTTTCTCTGGCTCCTTCCATTTAATCGAAATGGGGTTGTAGCCTGCCCATCTGTTAGGCAATATCTCTGATTCTATTAAATGTTTTATAAATTCTTGGCTGACCCAGGCCATATTTATTCCTGGACTGTGATTTATATGGATATGAGAAAAAGTCTATTATCTGGTAGAAGTGTCTCCAAGTGTCTTTCAGGTATAGTTCTTCTGCCATTTGCATGAAAGTGGGAGGCAGTGTTTTTCTCATTTTCTTCCTATTGTTACTTTTATAATCTTTTTCCCTATCCGCTATTGAATTGTAATTGCCAATAATTACAAATTTTACTGGTTCTATTTTTAACAATATCTTATGTACTTTTGCAAAAAAAATTATTTTGGTTTGAGTTTGGAACATATATTGATGCTATTATTGTGGGGCTAATTCCTTTATCTATTTGTACAATCAGAATTCTTCCTTCCTCATCTGTGTACAATAATTTTGGTTTCAAACATGATTTAATATAGATAGCAATCCCACGTTTTTAAACTGGAGCTAGAGCTACAAAAAGTTTCCCCAATTTTGGACATTTTAATATTTGTTGTTGGACCCTTTTAATATGAACCTCTTGGAGACAGGTGATATCTGGGTTATGTTTCAATAATTTATGGCATATTTTACTTCTCTCTTTTTTGGTGCAGTTAGACCATTTATATTTATAGAGAGTAATCTTATCTCATCCTTTTGAGTTGTTTTTTTAACTTTGTTCCTTTGCTCCTGTCTGAGATCTTGTGATTGCTCCTTCCCTGTCATTATCATTCTGTTTGTATTTAATCTCTGATTCTAGCAGATTCTCTTCTGATGTCAGTTTTCTCTGGTTTCCCCTTCTCTTCCTTTAATTTCTCCTATCTCTTGTTCCTCTATTTCTTTAATGTGTTGATCATAAAAGTTTTTGGCTTCTTCTATTGTATTTATTCTGTATTTTTTTGAGAAGTGTGACTAGGAGGCCTTTTGGAACTAACCATCTGAATGGTACTCTGTGTCGGTTAAGTTTAGATGACAGAAATTAATAAAGTCTTCTTTTTCCCCTAATCTGTCTCGGAACTTGGTTTCAGAATGATAATTTCTTTTCCTTTATAAGTTAAAGTATTTTCCCTTGCTAAGTTATACACATCGTCCCTTGCTATTTTTTTTACAAATCAAATATGTACCTCCCTTGACAAGCTGTTTCTGCGGGCATAGCTGGTGAAAACATGATATATTTCATCAATCTCTTTCATAACTCTATTTGGCATTAAGCTTGTAATGGCCGTTATTATTTCAGCCATTATTTCTGCAAGATTTTCTTCTTTATTTTCCTGTATATTTTGAAGGCTGCTTTTTCAAGTTCCGTGCTGAGTAAGGCTTCCTCCATATTTTTAATGGCTGTCATCATGTTAGGTTCTGTTTCCTGTATTTTTGTTTCCAGATTTTCACTCTTCTCTTCTATCTCTTTTATTTTTTGCTCATTTTTTGAAAGTGTTTATTAGATAGACTCTATTTTCCCATCCATTTTGCCTACTCTATCCTCTACTTTTTTCATATCAACCCTCATATTTTCCACTTTTCCTGTCAACTTTTCAAAATTTCGGTCAATTGACTCCTGCATCTTTACCATTAACTCTTGTAGAGATGCCAATGTTATGTTTGATGGCTGAGAGGTTGTAGTCATATTTTCTGTGCTTCAGTAATTTTGTGGAGTTGATGGATGCACAGGAATTTCCTCTTTAAGTTGTGGAGGCTCTCCAAGCTGCAACTGCCATATCGGTGACCAAAAAAAGTTCAAAAGCAGAGATCAACTGCAGAGCTCATTGGAGGCTGCTCTGCCATGATGTGACGTCAAACCGGAAGTCCGCTGGAGTTCTATTTTCTACAGTCGAGTTTGGAGTGGTTTACTTTGAGTTTGTATCTGTTATGTGCTCATGTATTGTGGTGGTTGAAGCTGAAGTAGTTGTTGACAGGAAGGACAGTGTAGCAGATGATTTTATGGGCTATGTTTAGGTCATGTTTAAGACGACAAAGCTCCAAGCTTTCTAAGCCTAGGATTTCAAGTCCGGTTGCGTATGGTATACTGTTACAAGTAGAGGAGTGGAGGATTCTTCTCATAAAGTATTTCTGGATGCTTCCTAATGTATTTATGTCTGAAATGCAGTATGGATTCCAGATAAATGATCTGTATTCAAGGATTGGTCTGGTTAAAGTTTTGTATGCTTTGGGTTAGTAGAGTGATATTACCGGAGAAGAAGTTAAGTAGAATTAGGTTAACAATTTTTGAAGCCTTTTTTGTGGTGTTGTTGCAGTGGGCTTTGACACTTAGGTCATTTGATATAAGTATTCCAAGGACTTTTACAGAGTGAGGGCTGTCTGTAAGGTCTTGTTTTTTCAGCTTGTATTTGATACTTGGAGTCTTTTTGCCAATGTGTAAGACAGAGCAATTTTTGGTTGAGATTTGGACTTGCCAAATCTTTGACTATTCTGATACAAAGTCAAGGTCTTTTTGGAGGGTAGCTGTGTTGTCAGTGGTGTTGAAGAGTTTTACATCATCAGCGAAGAGAATGCAGTTGCCTGTAATGTAATCACAAAAGTCATTTATATAGAGTTTGAAGAGTGTTGGTTCTAGTACACTGCCTTGGGGTACGTGGCTGCTAACAGGAACAGGATTAAATATGGCACTGCCTATTTTGACAACTTGTTGTCTATTTGAAACTATCACAGTTATCCAGTTATGTAGGGATCCTGAGATGCCATAGGATTTCAGTTTTAGAAATAGTTTATCATGAACCACTGAGTCGAAGGTTTTGCAGGTCTATGTAAATTGCGTCTATTGATTTGCCCTGATTGAGGTACAGTATGCTTTCCATATGTTTTTACAGTGGAGTTGCAGGTTACAAGATAATTTTTTCCTGAAACCAAATTGTTTGGCAGAGAGTAGATTATTAGTTTCTAGGTGAAGGGTAATTGATTGGTTTATGATTCATTCCATGACTTTGCATGTGATGCAGCATAGAGAAATTGGTCTGTAGTTTTCAACTAGACTGGCATCTCCTTTTTTGAAGATGGGGATGACCATGGCTAGTGACTATAGTTTTGGTAATGAACTAGTCCTGAATGATTTTTCAAAGATTATGTTTAGAGGTTCAGTTATGACTGTGGAGAGCTTTTTTAGGAAGTATGCACATGGACCATCAGGTCCAATTGATAGGGAAGGTTTTAGGTCACATAGTGCTTTTGCAACATTGTCTTCACTGAAGTCTATTTGTGTTAAGTTGTTGTGAGTGTTTGCAGTGTGATTAGGGAATTTTGGTAATAAGCCATTGCTGTTTACAAAGACTGAGTCAAAGAATGTGTTGAAGAGGTTAGCTTTGATTAATTCATCACAGCATTCTTTGATGTTGGGCCCTTTTACTGGTGGGATAGGTCTTGGGTCCTTGAGTTTGTTATTTACAAAGTTGTAGAAGATGTGGTTGGATTTGGTACACAGGAGGTTTTCCTCTTGTTTGCTGTGATAGTTGTAGCATTGTGTCTTTATTTGGTGGCATATATTTTTGTAGCATTTTTTTGAAGTTGGCTACATAGTCTGTTTTGGTTTTTTGTCAGAGGGATTTTTTTATTGTAATTTCCTCATTGATATGGGTAGTTTGTTTTTCTTGGTTATAGTAGTTATTAGTGGTATGTGTAGCCTAATAGTTATTTTGATTTCAAGCAAGAATGTGTCACTTTTGCTGTTGCAGAATATGTTACTAGTTGATTGAGTCCCAGATTGGTAACAGCACTATAAAGAGTTGTATGGATAGGTTGTGAGGTAGGTTGATGTGAGGCAGGTTGAGGTCACCAAGAAAAATAAGGGAGTATGGGCCGGAGGTTGCTCATGTTCGCATTGAGGCTAATTTGTTTGTATGGGTGATGTCATAATCTGGGACTCCGTAACAAAGTAGGGAACAAAGTATGGCATTTCGGGATATGTAAATTGGATGTTTTTTAGGCTTAATGGCTCAGATCTGAAGACAAGATAGTTTCCTGTTGTGATGATGGAATTGGAGATGGATATTTTGCAGACAAAGATAATATTGGAGGTGTTAGTGTTTAGTAGTAGTAGTAATTCAGTCATTTATTAATTATGCTTCTTGCATTGAACAGTTTGCATTTGAGATTAGTATTGGATTGGATTGAGGGAGTAAGGGCCACGCTTTCCTAGTCTTGGTTGGTGGTGCATGAGATGTTAACTTATTGTTGGGGGATGGTGGGATGGTTGATAAAGGATGTGTTGCGAGTCTTGTTTTTTATGCATTCCACATGATATCTATTTATAAATTTGTTTCTCCCAGATCCAGTTGTCTCTTGAGTTCCGTGCAGAGTTCACAGGAATGGATTCGTTGTAATAAAGATAGCTCTGGTCTGGATCTAAGTTTATTGTGATTGGGAGGGGGAAAGTGGATAGACTAGCTAACAGCTAATACAAAAAGTTTCTTATGAAAGAGGAAAGGAGTGACCAAGCAGTCTGCCAGCTACTTTCATTAGACAATGTGACCAGTGACACCTGGGAGGGGAATATTTGTTATTTTAATTAGGATAAATCTGCAGGAACTTGTGGAGTTGGTTAAATTAGCTGTGCTGATATGATGTATCCAATAAACATGTTCTTTGAAGAATCTACTTGCCTCAGAATTCTGCTTTCGATGGATATGTTACTTAGAATGCTGACATTATAATTACATCAGTACAGAAGCTTCTCATTTTATGATATAAAAATCTTAAATTTGGAGATGAAGCTATACTGTAATTATGTTGCAAAGCTCTAATTCTAATTTTATTCTTCTAGGGTCCAAAAGGAGCAAAGGGCCAGTCCTTCTATTCAGTATGTATTACTAGACTGAATTGAATGAATACACATACAGACATTAAACCTATATGTTAATCACATGGATATCTGCAGAATGCTACCTACCATATTTTTGAGTATAAGATGCACCTTTCATCCCCTAAAAGAGGCTGAAAATTTGAGGGTGTCTTATACTCTGAATGTAGCTTTTACTAAGCTTTTTTTTTCAGCCCTAGTGAAGTGCTGATATGATCTTCCATGCTTTGCTAGCTAAGCAATCTTCCATTTGTTTGCTTTTTTCATTGCTACTCTCTCCGACAAAAAGTGAAGTGATCTGCCTCTTTTCAGCTCTAATGAGGTGCTAACAAGTGAAGCAATCTTCTGTGCTTTGCAAGTGAAGCGATCTTCCCTTTGCCTGCTTTTCTCATTGTTCCTCTTTGAAGAGAGAGTGAAGTGTTTTAGAAACTGTTATTTATTTATTTATTATTTATTACTTAGATTTGTATGCCGCCCCTCTCCGAAGACTCGGGGCGGCTATCTCCAACTAGGGGATAAAAAATTAGCATGTGTGCTCAAAACCAGCAAATTAATGTGCTGAAGCTGACCAGACTAAAGACTAACCAGATTAATATCTGGTAGGCAGATTATTTTTCCCTATTTTCCTCCCCCAAAACTAAGGTGTGTCGTATACTTTGAAAAATATAGTAATTTTTATGATATTATGAGTGGTTAATGAGAATGCTCAGGTGGTGAGCATGTCCAGTATCCAAATAGAACTAAAGGAAAGCTGAGTTAGGATTACTCACTGAGTATTTAAACTTGAGAAACTGAAATCTGGTTACCCTTTATATGTTGAAACAAATTCTAATATTTTCAAAATATATTGGAATTATTATTCTTTAAAATCCTTGACAAGAATACATAGTGCCTTGATATTGCTGCCTCAGGACACCTAGAAGATGCCAACTTTGGAACATTGCATTCAACCATTAATACACATTCATGAAAACCTTTATAATCTAATAATATTTTTATATTTCATTATTTTCAGCCTTGTGAACTTATTGAATATGTACAGAAACATAGCAGTAAGTATCTCCACTTCATCTTTAATATTAAATGACAGAAATATTAACCAAGAGCACAAATTGGGGAGAACAGAGAGTATGATATATAAGACAATACTGATTTAATTTAATAATTTATAATGGGAACAGTGAGGCTGTTAGCTTTAATTAATCGAATTTTGTTTATTTAAAAATATATGTGTACTGCTTCCTATTAAAAATTATTACATGTTTGATTAAGACTCAAATTATGATGCTTGATTCTTATGGGATTATAATAGCATAAAAACATAATAGAACAATCATAAATTCTGTAACCATAGGTACATCGTTAACCTCTTAGCTGAGGACACCATAAAAAATTGTGTATCACTAAAAGGTTAGATGTGTCTTTAACTAATTTAGAAACTACAGTATGTTAATTGTGTACTATTTTCACCACTTAGAAGTGATTATATCACTAGCAATTCAAAGCTTCTGGTAATGTAGATACATCAAGAACACATTATGTCTTTGGCCAAAAATATGAAAGGTATGGCTGTTTACACATAAGAGTGCTAGCAAGTGATTGAGGCAATGTGATCAAACCCATGGTGATGGTGTACTGATATGAAAAATTCAAACGTTTACACAAAACAGATAACACTACCAAGATGACCAGCTTTCTTTTTTATAAGTTGTTTCTTGCTGAGGCAATTATAGGATATCTATAATCATTTTAAAAGAGTATCTCCCCTCTTATGAATTTTCAATATCATATTGCTTGAAATAATATTTTTCTTTCTTTCTTCTGTTTAGCCTGCTGGACAGGTGAGTATTTTTCTAACAATTCTCCTTTTGTTCTGTATGAAAGAATAATGATCTCAGGCCTATGCAGCTTCATGTCCCTTTTTTAAATTAAAAAAACTATTTTTCTGTTTTCCACGCACAATCGTAGCTCCGTTATTAATAGTAGAGTGAGAACAGGCACTTGAAGCAAGATTATTGGAGAGTTAGATGCATTGCCACCCAAAACAGCTACCAATAATCCCCCAATCTTCCGACCCCCCTCCAAGGGGTCTACAGCTTTTGTGAACCGTATTGAATAGCTGCAGGCATTAGGTTTGGATTAGGGTGCCTGGCCTCTCCTTGCCTCAAAGAGATACAATTTCCCTATCTATTTACTATTACTGAACATCCAAAATATACTATCTAATTATATGTATACAGTGATCCCTCGATTAGCACGGTCTCGATTAGTGCGAAACGCTGCAACGCGGTTTTTCAAAAAATATTAATTAAAAAATACTCCACGGTTTTGTTGCTATACCACGGTTTTTCCCACCCGATGACGTCATACGTCATCACCAAGAGTCACTTCTCTGTCTCTTTCTCTTTCTTTCCTGTCACTATGCTTCAATCATTTTCTCATTTCTCTTTTTTCTCCCCTTTTTTCTATCATTTCTCTCTCTCTTTCTTCCTCCCTCACACTCTCTTCCTCCCTTCTCTCTCCCCCCCTCCACTTGCCCATGAGAAGAAAAAAAGCAACCTCTGCCGGGCAGCTCCCCTTGTGCCCCCGCTTTGTGCCTGCCTCTTTTGGGGATTTCTTTTTCTTTTCTTTTTTGCGCTGGCAGCGGGAGCTGTTGGGGAGGGCTCTGCCGGGAAGGCCTCTCAGCTGCAGAGCCGAATGGGGGCGGAGGCAACAGCGGAGCCCGGCGCTGGGGCCATGCGAGGCTGTTCATCCAGGGGGGCGTGGACTGGCAAGTCGCCCTCCTTTCTCTCTCTTTCTCAAGATCGCTTGCCGCTTGCCGCTTGCCTATTGCAGCGAAGGAGGCGAAGCAAGGCTCCAAGCTGCAAAGCGGCAAGCGGCAAGCGATCTTGGAGTTTCCCCTTTGCCTGGGCGGCAGGAAGACCAAGGGAAGGTTCCTTCAGCCACCCAACACCTGATCCGCTCCGCAGCGCGGCAGCAGCGAGGAGCCGAAGATGGGGTTTCCCCTTTGCCTTTACCCCATCTTCGGCTCCTCGCTGCTTCCGCGCTGCGGAGCAGATCAGCTGTTGGGCGGCTGAAGGAATCTTCCCTTGGTCTTCCCCGCCGCCCACACGCAAACTCCACCATCTGCGCATGTGCGGCCATGAAAAAAATGGCGCACATGCGCAGATGGTGGTTTTTACTTCCGCATCCAGTATAACGCGGAAATCGGTTAGCGCGGGAGGTCTTGGAACGTAACCCCCGCGCTAACCGAGAGATCACTGTATATGCCATATGCGTACATACAAATTACACACAGGCACACAAAAATATACATTATCTACTATATAAACTGAATGTGTATAGAGAGAGAGACAGCTCTTTTAAAATTATATATATTCAACCTCACTTACTGTGATAGGAAAAACAAACCCAGAGTCCACTTTCTGCCACACATTTAATCATAACCAGAACATTACACATGCCTTCAGATATACCAGTACTTCCCTAGCTTGCACATCACTGTTAGAGCTAGGAAATGTCATGGATTGAGTAAAATGTGGTGATTCTCACTTAACAACGCTTTTGCTTAACAACCAAAATTTTGGGCTCAATTGTGGTCATAGGTCTTTCTTTCTTTCTTTCTGTCTTTCTCCTTCCTTCCTTCCTTGTTCTTTCCTTCTTCCCTCCTCCCTTTCTTTTTCTGTCTGCCTGCCTGCCTTCCTTTCTACCATCTTTCTTTTTCTTTTTTTCTGTCTCCCTTCCTTCCTAACATCTTTCTTTCTTTCCTTCCTTCCCTTTCCTTCCTTCTTTTTCTTCTTTTATTTCCTTCTCTCTCTCTTTCTATCTTTCTTTCTTTCTCCCTTCCTCCTTCCCTTCGTTCCCTCTCTTCCCTCGGCGCTTATCGTTCCATTGCCTCTCTTTCCTCCCCCCCTTTTTAATTTTGCACTGGAAATGAGGTAACAGAGGGGGGAAGGGGAGGAGGGAGGGGGGTCTCTGTCTCTTTCCCCTCCCATTCACTCAGGACCGGCAGATGCGAGTCACACACCAGTGCCCTCCCTCTCTCCACACTCTCTCCTTCCCTCCCTCCCCTCCGCCTCTCCGCTGTTGGAAGTTAGCGGCGAAGGGAAGGCCATTAGCTCACTTCAGCAGTGGCAAGAAGGAGGGGAGTCCTGCCTGCCTAGTGCGCGTGTAAACCAGGTGCAAGAGAGCAAAAAAGGCGGCATCGATAGTTGGGCTCCCAGGTTTTTTCCCCTCCTCGGCTCCAGGACTTCAGCTGTTTCTTTTATCTGGCTCTCTGCCTTTGGACCTGCCTAAGTCACCTTTGCAGCCCCAGCTGCCATTTGCCTTGGGCTGAAGTGGTCCGCTTGCTTCCTTGCTTCCTTGCTTCCTTCCTTCCTTGCTTCCTTCCTTCCTTCCTTCCTTCCTTCCTTCCTTCCTTCCACCCATTCCTGTCTGTCTGTCTGTCTGTCTTTCTTTCTCTTTCTTTCTTTCTTTCTTTCTTTCTTTCTTTTCTGTCTGTCTTTCTGTCTTTCTTCCTCCTTTCTTCCTAGCATCTTTCTCCCCCCCCCAGCTAAATTACAAAATCAATACTGTACTGGTTTTTATTTAAGGTTACAAAGCAAATGAAGAGTCATTTTGAGTATTCTGAGGATCCATAGCTTATCTGGCAAAAGATTTTTCACCTGGCAGGAGTCTTAGTGCGGAGCAAGCAGAAAGTGAAGTCCTGGCAGATGGGTGGCTGATGAGGACCAGGCGCTCCCAATCGCCCCTTGCTCATGCCGTTTCAGAGGGGGCCCCCACCGCCCGCTCTGGTAATTTTCTTTGGAAAAATTCCTTGCTGCAATCCCAGAATGGGCAGGGGAGGTGCGTCCACAGACACAGTCACCTTCTTTGCGGTTGCTGCCTGCTTGGAGCCCCCCCCAATGCCAGCTGCTCCAATTTTTAAAAAGCTGAGTGGCTGGGATTGCAGCAAGGAATCCCAGAGTGGGCGGGGGAGGTCCCTCCATGAACACAGTCACCTTCCTTTGTAATCACTGCCTGCTTGGAGCCCCCACCACTGCCAGGTCCAATAATTTTCTTGCAGCAAGGAATCCTTCCAAAAGAAAATTACCAGAGCTGGTAGGGGGGGCTTCATGGTCACACACACCCCTGGCTTCACTCCCACCCAGGCCCCCTGGAGATGGGGTGGGGAGCCTAGCAAAAAAAAGAGAGCTGCACCGTGCCAAAGCCTTTCCATCTGAGCTGCAGGCAGAACGAGGGCTTTGCGAGAAGGAAATAGACTGCTTTGGCATGGTGTGGCTGGGCTCTCCTTTTTTCCCCTGCTGCTGCTGCTGCCACTGTCTGTGTGCTCCTCACTTTTTCCTCTCTGGCCTTGGGAGGTGGCTGCATGAGGCTGCAAGGGAGCCAGGCAGGAGAGAGGGAAGCTTGCCGAGGCCAGGAAGGAGGAAACAGGGAAAAGGTGAGGAGCAGCAGGGGAAAAAAGGAGAGCTAAGGCCAGTAATCCCGGAAGTGACTGCTGCCAGTCAGCTGAAGCTGCGCGCAACTTCATTTCCATCAGCAGAACGGTTCCATGCCTGGGTGGATCCAGCCTATTCCTGCTGCCAGCACTTGGGCCATTGCAGCACCCGAGAACCATCAGTGACTCAAGTATAAATCGAGGTGGGATTTTTCCGTACATTTTTGGTGCTGAAAAACTCGACTTATACTCAAGTATATACTGTATACAGCTCTTTTATTAATGAAGGATAGGTGCTTTGCCAATGATAGGTTCTAAATCCCATCACTACCAGTTCACATGTGCGCTCACACCTATGTACATCAGTGTCTGGGGTGGATGAGTGGGGCCTCCTGCCACCATCACTACCAGTTCAAAGAACTGGGCCATACCAGTAGCAACCCACCACTATGTTTTGCTTGATCCTTTTTTAAATGCTTCGTACAATTTTGTTTGTATCTTATAATTTATGTTGATTGCTTTTATTAGTATCCTATATGATTTATGATGATTTTTTATTTAGTATTCTATGAGTATCAATGAATGTTGTATCTTACAATTTATGATTTTTTTTTTTATGTTCATGATTTTTCACTTGTTTCTTGTATGTACACTACAACTTATGCAGCAGAGAGAAATTCCTTTTGTGGCCAATCATATTTGTTTGTTTGCTTGCTTGCTTGCTTGCTTGCTTGCTTGCTTGCTTGCTTGCTTGCTTGCTTGCTTGCTTGCTTGCTTGCTTGCTTGCTTGCTTGCTTGCTTGCTTGTTTGTTTGTTTGTTTGTTGAGTTTATATTGCTGCCTATTTGCCACATTTAAAACAATAAAAACTAACAAAAAGAATCAAATCGATTAAGATAGTACAATATAACAAAATCAACCCCCACCTCCTACTCCCTGCCCCAGTGAGACCAAGACAACGAGACATAAGAACAGTTTATTCCAGAATGCCTTCACTCTGTTAAACAAATAATTTCCTCACCACTGTCAAGCTATTCACTAAGGCTGCATTACTATTACTATTAATCTTCTCATTGTTCATCATGCATCTCCTTCCACTTTTGACAATATGACTGTAACTTGTTGCTTTTATCCTTATGATTTATATTAAAATTGATTGTTTCCTGATTTATTTATTTATTTGTTTGTTTGTTTGTTTGTTTGTTTGTTTATTTATTTATTAGATTTGTATTCCGTCCTTCTCCGTAGACTCGAGATGGCTAACAACAATAATAAAACAGCATATGACAAATCTAATATTAAAATAATTAAGAAACCCTTATTAAAAACCAAACATACACACAAATATACCATGCAAAACTTGTATAGGCCTGGGGGGAAAGGAATATCTCAATTCCCCCATGCCTGATGACAGAGGTGGGTTTTAAGGAGCTTACGAAAGGCAAGGAGGGTGGGGGTAATTCTGATCTCTGGGGGGAACTGGTTCCAGAGGATCGGGACTGCCACAGAGAAGGCTCTTCCCCTGGGTCCCGCCAAACAACATTATTTAGTCGACAAGATCCAGAGAAGGCCAATTCTCTGGTCCGATGCCATGAAGGGCTTTATAGGTCATAACCAACACTTTGAATTGTGACTGGAAACTGATCGGCAACCAATGCAGACTGCGGAGTGTTGGTGGGCATACTTGGGGAAGCCCATGATTGTTCTTGCGGCCGCATTCTGCATGATCTGAAGTTTCCGAACACTTTTCAAAGGTAGCCCCATGTAGAGAGCGTTACAGTAGTCGAACCTCGAGGTGATGAGGGCATGAGTGACTGTGAGCAGTGACTCCCAATTTAAATAGGGCCGCAACTGGTGCACCAGGCGAACCTAGGCAAACGCCCCCCTTGCCACAGCTGAAAGATGTTTCTCTAATGTGAGCTGTGGATCGAGGAGGATGCCCAAGTTGCAGACCTTCTCTGAGGGGGTCAGTGATCCCCCCCCCAGGGTGATGGTTGGACAGGTGGAATTGTCCGTGGGAGGCAAACCTACAGCCACTCCATCTTCTCAGGGTTGAGTTTGAGTCTGTGTCTGTTGACAGCTACAAGACCCCAACAGCCTCCAGGCACTGCCACATCACATCTACTGCTTCGTTGACTGGACATGGGGTGAAGATGTACAACTGGATATCATCCGCATACTGATGATACCTCACCCCATGTCCTTGGATGATCTCGCCCAGCAGTTTCATGTAGATATTAAATAGCAAGGGAGAAGCCTAGAGGTCGACCTCTGATCCCCCACTAACACTGACTGCGACTGACCGGAGAGGTAGGAGGAGAACAACTGAAGAACAGTGCCTCCCACTCCCAACCCCTCCAGCCGGTGCAGATGGATACCATGGTCGATTGTATTGAAAGCCGCTGAGAGGTCGAGAAGCACCAGGACAGAGGATAAACCCCTGTCCCGGGCCCGCCAGAGATCATCCATCAACGCAACCAAAGCAGTTTCCGTGCTGTGGCCTGGCCTGAATCCTGACTGCTGAGGGCCTAGATAATCGGCTTCTTCCAAAGACTGTTGGAGTTGGAGCGCCCCCACCTTCTCGACCACTCTCCCCATAAAGGGAAGGTTGGAGACTAGCTGAGAGTTGTTAAGAATGGCTGGGTCCAGGGAAGGCTTCTTGAGGAGGGGGCGCACAAGTGCCTCCTTGTAAGGATCCGAAAAGGACCCCCTCCCCAAAGAAGTGTTGACAATCTCCTAGACCCAGCTCTGTGTCACCCCCCTGCTGGCCGAAACCAGCCAGGAGGGACATGGATCCAGTAAGCAGGTGGCGGAACTCACAGCTCCAATGGCCTTGCCCACTTCATCAGGTGTCACCAGATCAAACTCTTCCCAGACAGGTGGACAAGTACGGGCCCCAGTCACCTCGACTGACTCATTGTCAGTCAACTCTGTTATCCAATCGGAGTTGAGATCCGCCTGGATCAGAGTGATTTTATCAGTGAAAAACGTGTTAAAATCCTCGGCACTACGCTGCAAGGGCTCCCTAACTCCCCCCTGGTTAAGAAGTGAGCAGATCACCCTAAACAAAATGGCCGGGTGGGATTCCGCTGATGCAATCAAGGCGGCATGATACGCACATCTTGCCGCCTTGAGCGCCATTTTGTAAGTCTTAATATGAGCTCTTACAAGTGTTCAATTGTATTCGGACTTACTCTTCCTCCATCGCTTCTCTAGACGTCTCTTGCTTATTTGTACCCTATGACAAACATTAACTGTTATGAGTCTTGATAAATGTATCTTTTCTTTTATGTACACGGAGAACATATGCACCAAAGACAAATTCCTTGTGTGTCCAATCACACCTGGCCAATAAATAATTCTGTTCTGTTCCGTTCCGTTCCATTCCATTCCATTTCACTCCACTCCACTCCACTCCATTCCACTCTAGTATGCACACGGGTCACAGTTCTGCTTGTTAGGTTTTATTGCCCTGTCTACTTGTGTAATCCCAAAGAGTCCTAAAAAGGGCAGGATAACTATTCCATCTAAACAGATTGTCTTCCAATATTGTTGATATTTATCCTTGGGCAAGATATGATCATTTTTATAATCTTATTTGCTTTCCAGAAATACCAAAATGTCCAGCATATCCAACAGAATTAGTGTTTGCTTTGGATATATCTCAAGAGACCAGTGCTGAGATATTTGAAGAAATGAGAAAGATTGTCATTTATATTGTGAACCAAACAAACATCAGAGAGAGCAATTGTCCTGTGGGAGCCAGAGTGGCTGTTGTATCCTACAGCTCCAACACCAATTATCTGATCCGCTTTACAGATTTCCAGAGCAAGAAAAAATTGTTGCAGGAGCTCAATAGACTTTCTTTGCAGAGAACAACCAATAGACGTGACATTGGTGGATCAATGAGATTTGTTGCCAGGAATCTCTTCAAGCGAACTCTCCAAGGTGATAATGTGAGGAAAGTTGCTGTCTTCTTCAGCAATGGAGAGTCTGACCATCCTGACTTGGTTGGTACAGCGGTCCTAGAGTTCAGTGCCTTAGGTATCCAGCCAGCAGTCATTTATTTTAAAAACATCCCTGAAATTACCCAAGCTTTTGAGGTGAGAAACTTGCCTTTTTTTCTTTTTGGTTATCAGAAGCACTTTCTCAAGAAATTTAGCATATATTGTATGGAGCCTGATATGATATGGTCAAATTACTATAAATGAAAGCATTTTCATAGGTATAGCCCTTTTATTCTATCCTGCAGATTTGTGCTATTCAATAAATATTCATATTCATTGCTTAGCAGCATTCCTATCTAATAGACAACAAGTGGTCAAAATAGGAAGTGCCACATCTCATCCTGCTCTTGTCAACAGTGGTGTCCCTCAAGACAATGTTTTAGGACCAACACTCTTCATACTTTACATAAATGATCTTTGTGATCACATCACAAGCAATTGCATTCTCTTTGCCAATGATGTTAAACTATTTAATACCAATGACAACATTGTTACCCTTCAAAAAGACCTCGACCACGTAGCTGAATGGTCAAAAACCTAGCAACTTCAAATCTCTACCAATAAATGTCTTACACATTGGAAAAAGAATTAGAATACTAAATATAAACTTGGATGAATTGATCCTATTGATGACCAGCACTCTGTCAAAGACCTTGGAGTAATCATATCCAATGACCTAAGTCCTAGAGCCCACTGCAACAACATTGCCAAAAAGCTTTAAGAGTTGTTAACCTAATCCTTCACAGCTTCTTCTCTGGTGATATTGAACTGCTAACCAGAGTTTACAAAACATTTGTCAGACCAATCAAAGAATACAGCTCACCTGTATGGAACCCACACCGCATATCTGACATCAACACAATTAAGAGAGTCCAGAAATATTTCACAAGAGTCCTTCACTCCTCCTCTGGCAACAAAATACCTTACTCCACCAGACTTGAAATTCTTCTATTAGACAACTTACATCTCCATCATCTCTGTTCCGACTTAACTATAATTCATAAAATCATATACCAAAACGTCCTTCCTGATAGTGACTGCTTCACCTTCAACCGCAAAAACATACAAGCATGTAATAGATTTAAACTAAATGTCAACCGCCACAAACTAGACTGCAAAAAATACAACTTCAGCAATAGAGTAATCAACGCCTAGAATGCACTAACTGACTGTGGTTTCTATTCCTAACCACAAAACCTTTAACCTTAGATTATCTACAATTGACCTCTCCCCCTTTCTAAGAGGTCTGTAAGGGGCGTGCATAAGCACACCATTGTGCCTACCGTTCCTGTCCTACTGTTCTATTGTCTTCTATCATTACTTTTTATTACATTACTTTTCTAATATTTTATTTATACAAATTGCCATTCTGTAATTGTTTAAATAGATAGATAGATAGATAGATAGATAGATAGATAGATAGATAGATAGATAGATAGATAGATAGATAGATAGATAAATAAATAAATAAATATTGATTCCATCTACTATTCCTATGGAGCCATTCAGGACTCCTTCCAGATGGCCATCAAGTAGTAATTGGAGTGCAAAACCCCAGATACTGTGATTCTGTCTTTATTGTGGTTATGCCCTTTGCTGAGGTTTTTTTAATGTGAGAAAAGAGGCATAAAACTGTATCCAGATTGTCTATGTGAAAGGATAAAGTCATTTTTGAAGCAGCCAAGGAGGAAGCAGGGATACTAGCAAATCAGCACAATTTTTTAGTCGTAAGAGGGATGTGGGAATCTCTTAAATCAAGCAACAGAACAAGGCAAAGATTTCTACATCACTGCTCCAGGATACTCAGTGCAAAATATTAATTCAGAATAATTAATTCATTTCCAAACTTCCAGTAAGCCCATTGGCCCCATTTTTCATCATCCACAGGCTCCGGAGTCTTTCTTGAAGCCTGGGAGGGCAAAAACAGCATCCCCCTGCCCTCTGGAAGGGAAAAAATCAGCTGGCCAGTGAACTGGAGCTGACATAGGGCAATGCCTTGCATGCCTTTTGATATGGCTCCATGTGCCACCTGTGGCATGCGTGCCATAGGATTTTAATAATGGGCCTAACATTAAGTTGTCTGGCTAATTCACCCACATCGCTTTCACAACTAGGATAGTGCACAAAGGATTGTAATCTTGAAATCCAAAATTGGGGTCTGAGTTTACTTATCTTACCACCATGGTACAGTATCAAAAGACAATATATCATATCTATATCAAGAAGTCATTGTGGAATAATATGGAAAACTGTACTTATCCTTTGGAACTATACATTTATTGTCAGCAAACAGAAGTTGTTTTTCTGTATTGAAGTTTTATTACACTTAATTACTGTAGTTGTGGTTTAAGAACATCTTTCTTATGATGAAGATAATATATATTTTATGAAATTCCAGCTGTCAAGCATCAATTTTTATAAAACATTGTCCTGCAAACTGTCAATGGATTTAGTAATGATGCAGATAGACATCTTGTTGCCAAGCTGTGCCAAGCTATATTTTTATTTTACATTACTTTAGATGGACAGGACAGGATTATTTCAAGTTATCCACCTCCATCAGAAGAGTGATCTTTCAGCCTTAAAAAAACTTCAATCGTGCATAATTTGCTATGGTAAGAATATTAAAATTGCAAAGTGATCAGATTGTCTTCAGTAATTTTCTATAATTAAAATATTTATGTATTATTTGTAGACAAATGCAAACCAGAGGAATCTTGCTTCAGAACTCCACCTTTCAAACCTGAGGATTATATGGATGCTGCATTTATTCTGGAAAATTCCAGGAAAATAAGCACTACTGAATTTGAAGAACTAAAACATTTCCTAAGTAGAGCATTAGACAACTTTGAAATTTCTACAAATCCAAAGACTTCTTTGATAGGTGATCGGATAGCTGTTGTGAGTCATGCTCCACTGAATTTCCAATTCCAAAAAGAATGGAAGCTTCCAGTAAAAGTTGAATTTAACTTGGTGACATATGAAAGTAAAGAACAAATGAAGATGCATATTGAAAAGTCTTTTGAGAAACTAAATGGAGAAGCAGCACTTGGCCATGCCTTAGAATGGACAATCAAGCATATCTTTTTAGAAGGACATAACCAGAGAAAGAAAAAGGCTATTTTTATCATATCTGTTGGGAAAACAAGTCATTGGGATAAGGAAATACTGAGTGATGCAGCTCTAAGAGTCAAATGCAAAGGCTATTCTGTATTTGTGCTTTCAATAGGGCCTCAGTATGATTACATAGAACTTATGGAAGTGGCAAGCCTTCCCTTGGAACATCACATAGTACAGCTTGGCAGAATCCACAAAGCTGAACTTGAGTATGCAATCAATTTTTTGAAGCCATTAATACATCTACTCAAAAGTAAGTTGCATGATAGTTGTATGCTTTGCAGACAAAAGCAGAAAAGAAAAAATATTAAAAAGAAAAGAAAAAATATTGACAGTGTTTCTGTTTCTACTGAATATGTAGGACTAAAGTAAACTTTCTTTTTTGGAAATGTTTATATCTTTTAGAAAATGAAATGATAGTTCATTAAAATGTACTTCAATTGTAATAGAGAGAAAAACAATATTTCTGTCAAGCCCTTTGAAAATATTTTTGCCAAATCAGCTAAAATAGTTCGGTTCATAACTAGAAAGATTGAAATAATCTTGAAAGAAGGTTGATGCAAAGGTTAATGCAAACTAAAAGACACAAAACATGGGTTGGATTCTTTGGACTGAGTTTCAAGGTTAGCTGAGGTGCTAAACCACTTAGTGTTCAGATCAACTGCCAGGTTATTACTACTTCACCTTTTCATGCATCCCTTGAGATTCAATATCTCATACTTAGCCCAGATTTTCTGCAGGTAGGTAAATGTCTGCAGGAAGACAAAGAGAAGAAAAAGTTGGCTATATATTTTTAAACAACAGTAAAATACATTAACTTGTAATTATTAACACATTAATATATTAATCTTTTTAAAAAATAATTTTTCCAACCTGCAACATTTATTAACTTTAGATAGTTAATTGTTATCTTCCCAGTAATATTTTCTGAGCTAATGTAATTAAGAAAAGTTATCACAATAATTTAGAATAGGAACATGGAGCTGATAAATCAGAACTAGAATAGGAAAAAACCCTGCCTATGACTTTTGCATCCCAGAATATATTGAAATTTTTGACAATTGTTTCTGGCCTGATTGTATTAGGCTTGAAGGCAAATCATACATTTATCATGACATTCAATCTTTCCACATTTTACCCTGTGTTTTCAGGGTAGGCAGTGCCACCATTCAGTGCCATCACAGGGTTCTGGAAACACAAACTGGGGACTTTGCAATACAGAATATAGTCCATGTGCATCTATTCTGTCCCAGAGAAACAATCCTTTGCTTTGAAATCCTGGTTCAGTCAAAAATACTTATAATAAAAAAATACTTCATACTTTGTGAGTGGGGGGAAGGTAAAAAAATCAAACAATCTCAAAGAACAAAGATTAATGATTGAATTAGACATTATATCTGAGATTTTGAAGAACTACTATGTTTTGAAAGTAATAAATGATAGTGGGGTAAATAAATCATTAGGCTACATTTTATATCAAAATAGGAACTGAATACAGTAAAACCCTAATCTGGAAAGAGTTGAAGATTGCAATTTTATCACATATGAAAGTAAATATCATTCATTTCCCATAATGATACCATTTGTCTTAATAGGTGAATTACACAGCTATTCTCATCCAGAGTTCAACAGAATATGTGCAAAAATCAATCATCAAAAACCAAGGTGTGTTTCACAGCACTATGAGTTCATGTGAGTTTTCTTGCCTCAGTGATCTGTTCAGAGGCATTGTGGATTCCTGCTTCAAACCCTCATAAGAAATCTTCTCTAGTTCAGTTACCTCAATAATCTTGCTAGAATTCAATTTTCCTAAAGCAAAAACCTTGCACTCAGTTCCATTGGAGTCTTTAGGAACTGGCTAGTCTGAACAAGAGTTAGTCTCTCATTCTTCCAAGTTTCTAATTCAGTTGAATGTAAAAATAGTAATTGCACTAAATTAAGGTTTGTATTAGACAGTAATAGAAATAGTGGGCTCGGAAATGAAACTTACAATACAAGAATGGCCTACTTATTTTATCCTAAATGGAATGGTATTCCTAGTCTGTCATGGCTCCTGTGCATTTGAAAGCTTGTGAAACAACTTTCTATGAAAACAGCATGTTTTATTTATTTATTGATTGATTTTGTCCACTATACAATGAGGGTTATAGTGGATGTACACATAATAAAATACATAATGAAGATTATAGAGGATATACTCATAGTAAAATATATATAGAAAGAATAGAAGAGAAGATATAGGGATGAAATATATCAATGAAAGAAAAGACATTGTTTAGTCGATGGGACCTGGAGAAGGCCAACTCTGTGGGACTTTATCGGCCACTGGGATTCATGCGGTAGAAGGCGGTTCCGGAGGTGTTCTGGTCCAATGCCATGTAGGGCTTTAAAGGTCATTACCAACACTTTGAATTGTGACCGGAAACTGATCAGCAGCCAGTGCAGGCCACGGAGTGTTGTCAAAATGTGGGTGAATCTAGGAAGCCCCACGATAGCTCTCGCGGCCGCATTCTGCACAATCTGAAGTTTCCGAACACTTTTCAAAGGTAGCCCCATGTAGAGAGCATTGCAGTAATCGAACCTCGAGATGATTAGGGCATGAGCGACTGTGAGTAATGACTCCCTGTCCAAATAGGGAATGCACCAGGCGGACCTGGGCAAACGCCCTCCTTGCCACAGCCGAAAGATGGTGTTCCAATATTAGCTGTGGATCGAGGAGGACGCCCAAGTTGCGAACCCTCTCTGAGGGAGTCAGTAATTCCCCCCCCCCAGGGTAATGGATGGACAGATGGAATTGTCCTTGGGAGGCAAAACTCACACCACTCTGTCTTGTCTGGTTTGAGTTTGAGCTTGTTGACACCCATCTAGACCACAACAGCCTCCAGGCACCAGCACATCACTTCCACTGCTTCATTGACTGGACAAGGGGTGGAGATGTATAACTGGGTATCATCAGCATACTGAATGATACCTCACCCCCTGTCCTTCGATGATCTCACCCAGTGGTTTCATGTAGATATTAAATAGCAGGGGGGAGAGGACCGACCCCTGAGGCACCCCACAAGGGAGAAACCTAGAGGTCGACCTCTGACCCCCCCTCTAACACCGACTGCGACCGACCGGAGAGGTAGGAGGAGAACCACTGAAGACAGTGCCTCCCACTCCCAACCCCTCCAGTCGGCGCAGAAGGATACCATGGTCGATGGTATTGAAAGCCACTGAGAGGTCAAGAAGCACCAGGACAGAGGACAAGCCCCTATCCCTGGCCTGCCAGAGATCATCCATCAACGCAACCAAAGCAGTTTCTGTGCTGTGACTGGGCCTGAATCCAGACTGTTCAGGGCCTAGATAATCGGCTTCTTCCAAGGACCGCTGGAGTTGGAGTGCCACCACCTTCTCAACAACCTTCCCCATGAAGGGAAGGTTGGAGACTGGATGATAGTTATTAAGCATGGCTGGGCCCAGGGAAGGCTTTTTGAGGAGGGGGTGCACAAGTGCCTCCTTATAAGGAGCCGGAAAGGACCCCATCCCCAAGGAGGTGTTGACAATCTCCTGGACCCAGCTCCATGTCACCTCTCGGCCGGCCGAAACCAACCAAGAGGGACACGGATCCAGTAAACAGGTGGTGGAACTCACAGCTCCAATGGCCTTGTCCACTTCATCAGGTAATGAGTTCCACGCTTCGACAACTCAGTTACTGAAGTCGTATTTTTTACAGTCAAGTTTGGAGTGGTTAATATTAAGTTTAAATCTGTTGTGTGCTCTTGTGCTGTTTTGGTTGAAGCTGAAGTAGTCGCCAACAGGCAGGATGTTGCAGCATATAATCTTGTGGCCAATACTTAGATCATGTTTAAGACATCTTAGTTCTAAGCTTTCTAGACCTAGGATTGAAACTCTAGTCTTGTAGGGTATTCTGTTTCGAGTGGAGGAGTGAAGGGCTCTTTGAACATTTTCAAGGGTGTTAATGTCTGAGATGTGATATGGGTTCCAAACAGATGAGCTATATTCAAGGATGGGTCTGGCGAAAGTTTTGTAAACTCTGGTAAGTAGTGAGAGATTGCCAGAGCAGAAGCTACGTAGGATTAGGTTTACAACTCTTGAAGCCTTCTTGGCTATGTTGTTACAGTGGGCTTTGGCACTTAAGTCTTTGGTTATAATATACCGAGGTCTTTAACTGAGTGGGGGTTATCTGTGATAATTTGATTATTCAATTTGTATTTGGAGTTCAGATTCTTTTTCCCAATAAAATGTTCACTTATTCTTCAGATTCATCTCCAGGCCCAGCACAAACTTCACTTGTTATCTAACCATTCATCAAGTTGCAAGCAAAAATATTAAAACTCTCAGAAACAATGCAGCTAGCAATTCAATATAGCAATAACAAGAACCATATTAATCAGCGTGGCTGGCTGTAGGCTTCACTTTTAGCTTCCATGTGTTGCTCCAATGGGATTGAACCCGCCCTCTTATTCTGACAGAAGGTGCCTGCTGCAGATCCTATCAGCCAATGAAACTCATCTGCTAGGGTCCAAGAGAAGTGCTTTTTATGCTATGGCATTTGCCCTTGGAACATCGTGCCACCTGAAGTGAAATCCATCCCCACCTTCTGGCCTCCTGAAAAGGCTTGGGATCCCAGTTGAGCTACATAATGCTGGAAATGATTATGAAACAGGAGCAATTATAATCTGATAACCTTGGTTTTATTTAACAAATAACATATAGTTGATAAGAATTAAAACATATCCCCAAGTCCCACCAATGTTTTCCTTTGTTGGAAAAGAAAGTTCAGGTCTTTTTTTAGATGCTTCAGAAATTCTTTAAGAGTTCTTTACAAATGGAATAAAAATTATGCCATGCTGTCTAGCTTTGAATTTTAATTAAAATGCAGAAAGCAAAGAAGTGGAGAAGTCAGAGTAACATTACAAATACAACATTCAAACCTATGTTTTGGTAATAAATGTCCCCCCCCCCCTCACTGTTGTTTAATTGCTTTATAAAATGTAAAAAAAAATTAAATACAGATAGTGGCGGAATACATTGATATTTGTATGATAGAAACTAGAAATGATTAAGGCTGTGACAATTTAGATAAAGATAAGAAAAGTTTACATGAATGTTAAATATAATTTCTAAAATATTAATGTATATTGGGCTGTTTAACCAGTGCAATTGATGCTAAGTATGACATTGATAAACAGTTGCAAAATCCCTTGAATTATTTTATGAGAGTCTATGAGTCTTGAGGGTTATCCTTAATACTGAAGTTTCCACTGTATTTTTATTTTATTTTTGTTAAACAATAAATGTTTAAAAGAGAGCATTAAAAAAGAGAAAAAAGAAAAAGAAAGGAAGAAACAAAAGGAATATTTTTGGGGGGAAATAGTTATTTAATTTCTAACTTCCCCCTTCTTTATACAATTTACATTCTGTAAACATTTAGACTGCCTTAAAAACCATACTGTAAATATTTGTATTTGCCTTGCTGTGTAATGTGTAGTGTACATGTAAGCCATTATTGCTGGATTTGCTTAAACTTATCTTGCTATCTATTTTTTTCCAGGCAGATACTTTATGTTTCTTTTTTGTTTGTTTGTATATTCTGTTAATTTCATTATTCTCCAAGTTTAAATTTTTAATTAGACATTATCTTAGCCATAAAATCAGTACAATCCATTCTTGAGAATTCAGCTATTTATTATTTCACCAAATTTTAAGATTTTTTTTCTGCATCAGACTGAGTGAGGATGTAGAGTTTTTTAAATAACATTTTCAAAAAATATTTGTTTATTAATGAAATTAAGAAAAAATATGTAGCACTTTTATGTACTGCATTTAAACCTTTGCCAATACATTGATTCCAGTTTCTATTGCATTATTTTATTCACAGCACTCCATTTGACAAGACTCCATCAAATAAAATCCATTTAATTGATGAGAATGGCTCTGCTTTTCCAGAATACCTGCAGTGATTCCTTATTCCCTGAAAAGATGGTTAGCAATGCTCAACCCTTTATTGTAAGTAGATTTTCATTTTAAAAAGCACCTTTTGAACATTGCCCAGTTACCTCATTTGAATTAGTCAGCTATGTAACTGTGTAAATTAAGATATAAACATTGTAAATATTGCTCCTTTCCCTGCCATTGCATAGATAATGTCCTTTGTGATTTCTTCCACTATCTACCATTACACATCTATGTGTAAAGAACATATGCTAAACATTACTTGGATCCAGTGATGGGCTACCAACATTTTTACCACCATATTGTGGGCGTGGCTTATGCATTTTGTTTCAACATCTTTCAGTGCAAATTGGGTGCTCTTGGGTGGAGCTCCAAATTTTGCTACTGGTACTGTGTACCTGACTGTACTGTAGGAGCCCATCACTGCTTGGATCAGGCCATGTATGGTAGTTGTATAATTAATAATATAGATATTTGGACAGTTATTGTTTCAAAATATGGTGAAACAGGTAAATCTCAGCCTCAAAGTGCCTTATCATACTTCTGCTGGGCTATATGCAGAAGGTATAAATTACAAGTTACAATTTGATACAAAAAGTTGACAGTCATTTCCAGGCTTCCAATTTTGGTTGTGGTGGGATGGGTTTGGCATTTGGTTCTCTTTCTTTCTTCCCAATTGGTTCATTTCTACAAAGTATATAAAGTTGTGAGCAGTGAAGCTATTCATGCCTTGATGACTGTCATGCAGAGGTAAACTGACTGTCTGAAAAATCCTAGATAGACTTGCAGTTAATTTCATATCAGTAACTTGGTACTCAAACATCTCCTGGAAGTTGAAGATTCCAGCTTCTGTTTTACCAGCCAGCATAACCAGGATGAAGTGACCGTAGATCAAGAAATGTGATTAGCATCAAGATGCTTGTTATTGAATTAGATGGGTCACTATTCATAAACCTGTGAGTGACTTAAATGCAAATGTAGCATTAAATATCAATGTATAGTCAATTGTAAAGAAAATTATATAATTCATATGGCAAGTCTCAATTTTAATCTTCCTGAGATTAAACTTTGGTAACAATTTATGGAGATCATTCAAGAATGAATAAATTTGGGGTGAGGGACATGTGTATGTCTGCAGCTTTCAGTTTTATATCTTCTCTTAATCCAGTGGCCTCTAGCCAGTTAGTGGGATTGGCAATTGATCAAGGATTTATGGGAACTATAAATCATATTTTAAAGATGTCTTATGGGAAAAGTTGATTATTCTTTTATAACAATATAAGAAATTATATTTTTCATCAGTAAATCTTTTCTCTTTCATTTTCAGATGTTTGGAAATTAATGAAGTGTTCAAATCTACAATCAACTAATGAAATAAACTTTGTTGAAGGTTGCCAAATTTTTAATGTAAATTTTTATTAATTTTTTACATTATTTCTTTAGAAATCTGAAAAAGCAAACCAATTGATGTCCGAACAGCACAAAAATATTCTAAAAGAATTGAAGAAAAATTGGAAAAGAACAACATAAATGTACTAGCAAGACAAACTAAAGCATATTAAGGACAAAAGATTTTCATTTGTGAATCTATAACCTCAATTTTTAGTTTTCTTGTTGAAGTGGGAAGATCATAAAATTTAAGTAGCTTGAGAAATTTTGTATAGAAAAGGCTTTAAACATAATAATTGCACATTGCCAGTATAATATTTTTAAGTGGGAACTTGCTTTATATTCAATGCTATAAAATTGGTTTGCAGCATCTGTTCCAGTTCATATAAGTCATATGAGTATAAAGTCACTAGTAATAAAGACTTGAAATCTCAATCTTGCCTGGATTCATATACATATTCATATACACATACATATATCATATATACTCGAGTATTAGTCTACCTGATTGTAACACAAATTTTGTTCCCAGCTTTTAAATATTATATTCCAATTGCTTATGTCTAAAACAAATAAAAAATTGCTTACATTCATCATAAACTTCGCTTTTGCGACCATGGCAACAAAAATTATTCATTTTTACTATAGAAACAGACAATTTTGCATCTTCTCATTTATACAGTCAGACTAAGAACACTATATGCATTGCAAATTTACACAGATTACCAAAAACTGTTCAGAAGTATGCGGTTTTCTGACATTCACGACTATACTGCAAATCAGTTTCACGAATCAATCCCCAAATATAGTCACCCATCACGTCCTTGGTAACGGCATTCAAAGTTCATAATGTCGTGGTGAAAGTGCTCACCTTGCTCCTCTGAATAAGCTCCCATGTTCTCTTTGAACTTATCAAGATGAGCATCAAGGATATGGATTTTGAGTGACATCCTGCAGCCCATTGCAGCCGAGTTCTTTATCAGAGTCTGAACCAGTTGTACATAGTTTTCATCTTCCTCTGATCTGTGACTTGGACGCTTTCATCTAATAAGTTCCATTGCTTGAGCCTTGATGTCAGAAGCTCAGCGTTGGACTTGGTGAGACCAAGGTCTCTGATCAGATTGTTGAGATCTTTTTGGTTAGGATAGTATGGCTTCCGCTCCTCATCTGCATATGAAGAGAAATCGTGATCTTGAATGTCTTCTTTGGTGTCTGACCTCCTGCTTTCTTTTGAAGGTGGTGTAGCTCTGTCTGGAGGTGTTGATACAGGAAGTTCAGGGCAGTGTGGTACTGGGGTAATAGATGAAGGAATGTCAGGATATGTTACAGGTGGTGCATTTTTGCCAGTGCGACATTTGGAAGGGTCCACCATGCAGAAGTAGCAATTTGTTGAGTGATCAATCGGTTCACACCAAATTCTTGGGGTAGCAAAATGCATGGCTCTCTTCTCTCCCCTGTACCAACCTATAAGCAAACAAAATAAAATTTGGATTGAGAATTTGATTTAGGCCTATTTCACACTAATGTCTAGTGATATTTACAATATTAACAATCATGGGCTTCCCAAGGTATGCCCAAGTTACACCAACACTCCGCAGTCTGCATTGGTTGCCGATCAATTTCTGGTCACAATTCAGTGTTGGTTATGGCCTATAAAGCCCTTCATGGCATCGGACCAGAATATCTCTGGGACCGCCTTCTGCCGCACAAATCCCAGCGACCGGTTAGGTCCCACAGAGTTGGCCTTCTCTGGGTCCCGTCGACTAAGCAATGTCGTTTGGCGGGACCCAGGAGAAGAGCCTTCTTTGTGGCAGCCCCGACCCTCTGGAACCAGCTCCCCCCAGATATCAGAGTTGCTCCCACCCTCCTTGCCTTTCGCAAGCTCCTTAAAACCCACCTCTGTCGTCAGGCATGGGGGAATTGAAATTTCCCTTCCCCCTAGGCTTATAGAATTTATACATGGTATGCTTGTATGTATGAGTGGTTATTTAAATTGGGGTTTTTATGATTATTTTTAATATTAGATTTGTTTATATTGTCTTTTTATATTGTTGTTAGCCGCCCCGAGTCTTCGGAGAGGGGCGGTGAAGAGTCCAGAGACAAAGCTTAGGTAAAGACGGTTTCTTTATTCAGCTCTTAGAAGGAAGTGACAATCAGCGGAACACGTCTGCTCTACCTGGAGAGAAACCGCTCTTTTTATACATTTGCGGTTCCCGCCAAACGAGAGCAGCTCGCGTCTCAGCCAATCAGGCGCGACTTCCTGTTTCCCAGCTCAGACAGCGTTTCTCATGGAACCAACTATTTACATAGGATACAACACCCCTCCCTCCTTAGTCAGAATACATCAATCAAGAAAGCCACGTGACGAAATCCTCCAATCTGCTCGGTCTCCGTAGGGCTCGCTCCGACCTGCGCAGTTCATTTGAGTCCTCGCTTCCAACGGTGGAGGTCGGTTCGCCTGTACTTCCCCAGTGCAGCTGGGGCCTAGTTTGGGCTCCGGCCTGCTGAGTCGATTGGGCAGGCACAGCACCGACCTCTGAGGATGAAGATGGCTCGGCGTCGCTGGAGGACCCTTCCTGACTCGATAAGTCCATTTGAATGTCCATTAAGGCGGGTTGCGCGTTACAGTCTATTAGAGTGGGAGAGTCTGTTTTAGCGGTTTGCTCAGGGGAGGTTTCAATGCGCTTTCGTTCATGGTCAATGTGCCGCTTCCACATTCGACCATCATCCAATTTTACAATGTATGTTTTAGGAGCAGTTTGTTGTACAATTATTCCCTTCATCCAATTCAAACCCCCATCAAAATTCTTTGCAAAAACACTTTGACCCAAATACAATTGTCTTTCAGGGTTCACATACATAGGATTTTGAGTACAATACCTTGGGTGTAATCTATCCAGTGGGGACCTAAGTTTCCTTCCCATTAGTATTTCAGCAGGGCTTATGTGTGTGTGGGAATTTGGTGTAATATGTTGTGTTAACAAAAATTGGTCCAGATGCTGTTGTACATCTCCAGGGCCTGACCTGCGCAATGCCTCCTTTGCCACCCGAACGTATCGTTCTACCAACCCGTTAGCCCAGGGCGAGTAAGGCGAGATGAGAGCATGTCTGACCCCAAATTATCTAAGAATAATTCAAATTGCCTGGCTGTCAATTGGGGTCCATTGTCTGACACTAAGATGTCAGGACAGCCATGGGTGGCAAACAAATGGCGCAGAACCTTAATTGTGGCACTCGTGGTTATATTATTCATTGCAGTGATTTCCACCCATTTGGAAAATGCATCTACCACTATTAAGAAATATTGTGACCCCACTGGCCCTGCAAAATCAATATGGACCCTGGACCAAGGCCCTGCCGGTTGTTCCCACTCTGCTGGAGTTGTTTTGGGGGGGCTAGGCCGAGACTCTTGGCATGGATCACATTTGGCTACCCACTTTTCAATATCTGTATCCAGACCTGGCCACCATAAGTGCCCCCTAGCTAGGCCCTTCATCCTGACAATACCAGGGTGGCCCACATGTAACATTGTGAGTACTTTGGTCTTTAGACTTTCAGGAATGATTACTCTATCACCCCACAACAGGCAACCTTTAACATATGACAATTCCAATCTTTTGGTTTTAAAATCACTTAAATTATTTTCTACAGGGTCATTTTGCCACCCCCTAAGTACACAGTTTACCACCTTTTTCAAAATTGGGTCTTGCTGCGTGTCCGCAGCCACCTTCCTTGCTGTTGTTAGTGGGTTATCTTCGAGCTCTATCATTAAAACATCAGCAGATGGGGCAGGGTCCTCTACTAACTATGCCATTGGGCACCTACTGAGACCATCTGCGTGGTTGATCGTTTTACCCCCTTTGTGAATGAGCTCGTACTGGTATCCTGAGAGAAACAAAACCCACCTGATTAATCTTGGAGACATAAATGGGGGAGTTGGTTTGTTGGGGGCTAAGAGGCCTAGTAAAGGCTTGTGGTCAGTAACCAATTCAAAACTCCTGCCAAAGAGATAATTATGAAATTTCTTTACCCCAGCCACTAACGCTAGAGCCTCCTTATCTAGTTGGCTATAATTTCTCTCCGTATTGGTCATTGACCTTGAAAAGAAGGCAATTGGGGCCTCAGTATTATTTGGCAACACATGTGCCAAGACCCCTCCCACGCCATATGGGGATGCATCGCACGTAAGCCTGACGGGTAGTAAAGTGCTATACTGGACTACTACACTTGCAGAAGTTAATAACTGCTTTATTTGTAAAAAGGCTTCGTGCTCAGTTCTCCCCCATGTCCAAAGGGTTCCTTTCTGAAGTAGCCGGTGTAGAGGCTCTGCTGCTGTTGCCTTTTGTTTTAAAAAGACAGAGTAAAAGTTTAGAAGGCCTAAGAATGCCTGCAATTCTGTTTTATTCTGGGGCTCTGGGGCTTCCCTGATGGCTTTCAATTTTTCAGTAGTGGGGTGGATGCCTTCCCCATCGATTCTATATCCTAAGAATTCTACACTGTTGGTTCCCCACACACATTTGTCAGGTTTGATCCTTAACCCTTTATCTTGTAGTCTATGTAATACCTCTCTTATTCTTTCGTTGAGTTGAGATTGGTTTTCTCCTGAAATTAAAATGTCATCAAAATAGGGAATGGTCCCTTTAATTCCTGACAACAACCGTTCCATTATGCTTTGAAAAATCCCGGGAGCTATGCTTACCCCAAATTGTAATCTGGTACATTTAAATGCACCCCTGTGGGTGACAATTGTCTGTGCGAGTGCTGTCGGTTCATCGACAGGGAGTTGCTGGTAAGCTTGGGCTAAATCGATTTTTGCGAACACTTTCCCTTCCCCCAGGGAGTGAAGGAGCTGTTGTACCACTGGAATGGGGTAAGGGTGATGTTGGAGGGCTTTGTTGAGCGTAGACTTATAGTCAGCGCAAACCCTCAAAGAGCCATCCGGTTTAAAGGGCGTGACTATGGGTGTTTCCCATGGCCCCTGCTCTACAGGAACTAAAATGCCCTGGCTTATGAGCATATCTAGCTGTAGGTCAAGCTTGGGGAGGAGCGGGAGGGGTACCCTGCGTGGTTTGAGCCGGACAGGAGGGACCTTGGGGTCAATAGAAAAGGAGATAGGGGGCCCTTTATACGATCCCAAGGTGGGGCTAAACACTTCTGGGAATTCCTGTAAGAAGTTAGGCATGCTATCAGAGTTAACAGTACAGATACCAGAAATTTCAATTCCCAATGGTTCCATCCAAGCCAAACCCAGGAGAGAGTGTCTAGCCCCTGCAACAACAATCATAGGAAGGGTACATTTAACAGTCTTAAACATAATAGGTACATTCACTTGGCCTAGAACAGGTATTATTCCCCCTTGAAAATCTCTAATTACCAATGAGGTTTGTAAAAGGTCAGACTTTGAGAGGCTAGGCATGTAAATTAAAAGCTTTTCCCACGGCATAATGGTGTATTTAGACCCCGTATCAAGTTCCATAGAGCATGGCTTGTTGTTTAGGAGCAGTGAGATTACAATCTTGCCCCCATTTTTTGTTTCCGTGCTATTCACGGAAAATTGATTGTTACCTCTTGAGTAGTCGCGGTTAGCGGTTGAGTAGTTCTTGCGGCCGGAAAAACGGGGAAACCGGTTTTCACGCGGTTGAGATGTTTGGGTCTGGAAACGAGGAGGACGAGGAGTGGAGAAAGATTCCTCAGGCAAAGGTGCTCTGCAGGCTTCGGCGATATGGCCGCGTCGGTTGCAGCGGCGGCAAATGGCGTCCTGGAAAGGGCAGCGTTGGTGCGGATGGTTTCCTCAGCAGCCGGCGCAGGGGGCGATGGGGCGAGGGAATCTGGGTTGTCTCAGCTGGTCCTGTTGCAGCAGGAAACAGCTGTCCTCGTTGAGGGCTGGTGGGCTGAGGTCGTCTGGGGCCTCAGCGCGGGAAAACGTGGAGTCGATCTTGGCGATGACTTCTCGCTTGTCGTGCTCCTTCAGCTCTTTGGCAGCAGCGTCGGCGACCTCTGCGGTTTGTGCCAGCTTGATTACTGCCTGGAGAGACGGCTCGTCTTCGGTGAGGAGCTTGTTCTGGACCATGGCATTTCTCATGCCGAAAATTAAGGCATCAGTGAGGCGAGCTTCCGGGCTATCAAACTTGCATTTTGAAAGCACCGTTCGAAGACGCGTAGCAAACTGATTAATGGATTTGGATTCGAGCTGGGCCATTCTTGAAAACTGGTGCCGGAAAACAACGGCTGGTTTCGTAGGCTTGAAATGGCTCGCGAGCTTGGTTTGCAGGACGTCCCAAGCGACGGATTTGGCTGGGAGCGGATCGGTGAGAGTCTGGGCGAGATCGAATATTTCTGGGCCGCAGTAGTTCAGGAAGATTGCCCGCTTTCGTTCGGCGTCGGCGTCCCTTATTCCCGCGGCTTCGAGGAAGATCTCGAATTTGGCTATGTAGGCGTCCCAGGAGGATTTCTCCGGATCGAAGAACTCAGGAGCCCGGCCGATTTGAAGGTTGTTCATTTTGCACGCGTGGTTCTTCCATCCGTCGTCGCCAGTGAAGAGTCTGGAGACAAAGCTTAGGTAAAGACGGTTCCTTTATTCAGCTCTTAGAAGGAAGTGACAATCAGCGGAACAAGTCTGCTCTACCCGGAGAGAAACCGCTCTTTTTATACATTTGTGGTTCCCGCCAAACGAGAGCAGCTCGCGTCTGAGCCAATCAGGCGCGACTTCCTGTTTCCCAGCTCAGACAGCGTTTCTCATGGAACCAACTTTTTACATAGGATACAACAGGCGGCATACAAATCTAATAAATACAAATACAGTTAATCTGCTACTTAAGAGAGTAGCATTTATCCACTTACTTTCAAGAATTTTCTTGCAGTGCTCACATGTGAAATGAGGAGCCCCATGGTTTGTCTTGGTCACCAACAGACATGCTGAAGTATGCTTTGTAGGCCTCACACATCTTAGCAGATGCTTCCACAGAGTACTTTTTTGCTCTTTTCTTTATAAACTGGCCACATATGTAGCAAAATGCATCTGCTGGATGTATGCAACCTCTTGATGCCATCTAAATTGACTAAGTTGCTGTGTACTGTGAGGAAAAAGGATGGACCTTCAAACTTGATAAAAATTGTCTTTATTCCATGCAGTATTAAAGTACAAGAGTGTACTGAGGATTCAGCAGAGCACACAATATATACATTTACATTCCTAAGCTCCTCCTGTAATGGGTGTGGGGTGAAGTGTGAATACTGTCATTATCAGAATTTGAATAGATATTGAATTCACACCTGTCTGTCTAGGTCAATTCCCTTTTGTCTGTGATAGCCATTGCCCACTTACTATGCAATCCCAATCAATTAGATCCTGTCTCTCCATCTCTCAGGAAGGGCTATAGTGGCTCTATCTAACTGTAGTTATACAGCTATCTACAATTCTGTACAGTCCCAGAAAGTTCTAGATAATTCTGGGCAGTTCTAGAAACTTCTTGATACTTCTCACAATTCCAGAAGCTTCTTAAGTATTTTGAAATATTGCGAATATCCTTAAAAATAGATAAATTTCAAAATATCATTGTGCTGACCACAAAAGCAAAGTTTACAGGGAATAATAACTTTTTTCTATTCATTCAAGGTACAAACAATCAGGAAAACACACTTAACAACTGGGAACAAATTTTTTTTTACAAATTGTTACATGGTAGCCAATGTACCCCCTAATTTTTTTTCGGTGTGGGCTGAAAAGTATAGTGTCTGAGTGACAGTCCCTTTGGGACTGGGCGGCATAGAATAAATAAATAAATAAATAAATAAGAAAAAATCTCTTCTTTTTTATTAAAAGAAATTAATAATTTTAAAAAAACCAAATTCCATTACTATTAAAACTAAATCAACCAGCAAAACCAAAAACATAACTATTAATAAAAACAGGTGAGGGCTGGGTTTTTTTCTCTGTTATTATTTAAGTGCTTTTACCATATGCTTTAAATCAAGAGTCACTTCTCTCTCTGTTTCTCTCTTTCCTGTCATTCTCTGCCTCAATCATTTTCTCATTTCTCTTTTCTCCCCTTTTTTCTATCATTTCTCTCTATCTCTTCCTTCCACTCTTCTCTCTCACTCTTGCTTTCTCTGTCTCTCTCTCTCTTGCTTTCGTCCTCTCTCACTCTCTTCCTTCCTCTCTCATCTCTCTCTTGCTTTCTCTCTCTCTCTTTCTCTCTTTTTCTCACTTTCTCTCTCTTGTTTTCTTTCTCTCTCTCTCACTCTTTCTCTCTTGTTTTCTTTCTCACACTCTTTGTCTCTCTTGTTCTCTCTCTCTTGCTATCTCTTTCTCTCCCCCCTTTCTCTCTCTCTCTCTTTATCACTTTCTCTATATCTTGCTGTCTGTTGCTCTCACTCACTCTTGTTCTCTCTCCGTTCTTCTCAGCGGAGGCTGGCGAAGGTGATATTCAATGTTGGGAGCGCCCGGGCAGTTGCGCGCACTCCCCATCCCCCTGCTAGCCCGGCCAGAACATTCAAAATAAGAAAAGCTTTCACCGGCGAAGGTTTTTCTTATTTTGAATATTCCGAGCGGGCTAGCAGGGGGATAGGGAGCGCGCGCAACCGCCCGCGCGCCCCCGACATTGAATATCACCTTCGCCAGCCTCCATTGAGAGAACGCCTGCCCGGCCTCTCCTGCAATCCCCTTGCTGAGAGCCCGGGACGAAAGTGCTCTCGGCAAAGGTGAGACGAGCAGAACGTGCATTCCAGGTGCGGGAGGAGCTGCGGTGAAAGGCAGGAGGTGATGGAGGAGCAGAGGGGGGGATCGGGTGGGTGGGGGGCAGCGCCAAAAGGCTGAGGGGGCCGGAGGCACCGTGGGGAGGCAGGGGCGGCCGCGGCTCCCTTCCCTTTTGCTGCCAGCACCTCCCTGCCCCCGCCCCGCGCGGGCTGGCAGGGGGATGGGGAGCGTGTGGCCATGAAAAAGGGTGCATGCAGGGGTATTTTGGGGCGTGCGCACGCGCGCAGCTTTCGGGAAACAGTGATGGTAGCCGAGGCACCTACTTTTGCCACAAAAACTGGGAAAACGTATTGACTTGAGTATATGCCTAGCGTGGAAAATGCAGTGGCTACTGGTAACTTATAAAATTGGAATATTCTTTTACTGTAGTTTCTCAAAATTGTTTTTGTAGGAGAATTTAAAAAAACTTATGAAGAACGGTTGCAGGAACTGGATATATCTAGTTTAATGAAAAAAAGGACCAAGGAAGACATGATAGCAGTCTTCCAATATCTCAGGGTTTGCCACAAAGAAGAGAGAGTCAACCTATTCTCCAAAGCACCTGAGGGCAGAACAAGAAGCAATGGGTGGAAACTAAACAAAGAGAGAAGCAACTTAGAACTAAGGAGAAAATTCATGACAGTTAGAACAATGAATCCATGGAACAGCCTGCCACCAGAAGTTGTGAATGCTCCAACATTAGAAGTTTTTAATAAAATGTTGGAAACCCATTTGTCTGAAGTAGTGTAGGGTTTCTGCCTAAGCAGGGGGTTGGACTAGAAGATCTCCAAGGTCCCTTCCAACTCTGTTGTTATTATTATTATGTAACTTTTCCTTCCAAAATGGTTTTTATTTCTTGCACATTTCCATTTTTGGGTCTACTACTTCCTCCTCTTCCTAAATATATTTTTTTTATTCCTTCTTTTATTGTACCCAAAAACCTCTTAAAATATCTTTAGGAATGTAATCAAACCTGTTATCTTAATCTTCATTACAATATCATTATAATTTTCTTAATAATTGGGATTTCATATATTATTTCAAAACAATTGCTTAAATCAAACTTCCATATAATAAATATTTAGATTTTTCATTTAAAACATATTTCATGTTAAAATCATCACTATCTCAATAGATCAGTAAATAACAATTCAGGGTTACTCAATCATTAATTGTAAAAATTTTCTTCTGCATGATATTTATCTTGCATAAGGAGAAACCACACTCTTTTTAAAAAGCTAAATCTATTCATATTATATATTATATATATTATATATTATATATATTCATATTCATATATTATATAGAACAAATGATTAATGTCAAAATTCATCCTATTATATTATCCTAACCTTTGAATTGTTTTAAACAAGTCAGCATTAATAATCCTCTTGGGTATGATAAGTATAGTTGGAAGAAAAAGTTTAATTGCACAGATTTATCCCCATTCAAAGCAACACCTCTTCTGTTACTAGAAATGAATCAAATTTAAATGGGTAACTTACATTTTATTTGTAAAATATGTTGCTGGCTTGCTGGAAGGGTCTTCTATTTCTGAGCAGGAGGGAAAGCCATGTTTTCATCCACTTTTCCTTCCTTCTGAAGTCCTTTCAACCCTCCCACCCTTTCCCCCAGTGCTTCCTTTCTACGTAGAAAAGGAGCTGTGATTGGTTCAGCCTGCTGCCAATCAAGCAGCTCTCTCAGTGCCTCCTGTGTAGAGGAGGAACTGTGATTGATTCAGCCTGATGCCAATCAGGCAGCTAAGGAGTGTTACCGGTTGTACAAAGAAAAAAGCCTCGTGTTGCCAGAGCCATCAGGTTTCCTTCCTCCCTGCCTTTCACATACAAACTGTGTAACTTTGGAAAATGCTGCACAGGAGTTTTCAGGTCACTGACTTGAGTATAAGCCGAGGTTGGATTTTTCAGCACATTTTTTGTGCTGAAAATCTTGGCTTATACTCGAGTATATATGGTACATACGTATACATATACATATACTTTTACATATATTTATAACACATGGGTGAGATCATCCAACGACATGGGGTGAGTTACCAACAATATGCTGATGATACTCAGCTGTACATCTCCACCCCATGTCAGTTCAGCGAAGCGGTGGACGTGATGTGTTGGTGTCTTGAAGCTGTAAGGGTCTTGATGGAGATTAACAGGTTAAAACTCAACCCAGACAAGTGGCTGTGAGTCCTTCCTCTTAAAAAAGATTCCATCTGTCCATCTTTGGTGCTGTGGGGGAAGCAATTTCCCCCTCACATAGGGTTCGCAACTTGGGTGATCTCCTAGATCCACAGCTGAGGCTAGAGCAACATTTCTCCGCTGTGGCTAGAGGGGCTTTTGCACATGTCTGTCTTGTCTACCAGTTGTGGCCCTGCCTTGATCAGGAGGCACTCCGCACAATCACTCATGCCCTGATCACCTCTCTTCTTAACTATTGCAATGCGCTCTACATGGGGTTACCCTTGAAGAGTCTTCGAAGACTTCAGCTGGTACAAAATGCAGTGGCATGTGCAATAACGGGTGTATCAGGGTATGTCCGCATTACTTCAACATTACACAAACTGCATTGGTTACTAATCGATCTCTGAACACAATTCAAGGTGATGGTTATTACCCTTAAAGCCTTAAATGGCTCAGGGCCAGAATATTTACGAGATCGCCTTCTCCCTCATACCTCGCTGCGTCCAGTAAGGGCCCACATAGTAAGCCTTCTTCAGGTCCCGGCCACCAAACAATGTCAGTTGGCGGGGTCTCAGGGAAGAGCCTTCTCAGTGGTGACTCCAGCCCTTTGGAATCAACTGCCCCCAGAGATCTGTACTATCTCTACCCAATCGGTCTTCCAGAAAGCTATTAAGACCTGGCTTTTCCAGCAGGTCTGGAATTAGGATTGACTGCAAGTATGTTTGGTTTTTTTAGGATATTATTATTATTTATTGTACTGTTGATTTTATTGCTGTATTTTTATTGCTGTTGTATTTATGGCTATTGTTAGCCGCTCTGAGTCCTTTTTGGACTGACTGACATATAAATACAAATAATAAGTAAGTAAATAAATAAATAAACATACATACATACATACATACATACATACATACATACGCATGTATGCATGCATGCCTATATATGTGTATATGTATGTATATGTATGTATGTATGTATGTATGTATGTATGTACACACACACACAACACACAAATGCTTAATGTCCCAATTTATTATTTTTAATGCTCTTGGCAATTCTCTTGATGCAATGGAAGACTGTTGATATGCAATGTAGTCCTTAATTAGAACAATGCATAGTATAAAATTATGTAATATTTTAAGCAACAGTTTCTGTGTTTTATTAATTTGTGATACTTGCATTCCATCTGAAAGTATATTTGCAAGGGATCAGGAAACACAAACAAATTGTCTATACCTGACAAAAATTATATGAATGACATAAATTATAATCCTTAAACTCTGCATTTTTGAAGCTCTCTTCCATCCTTCATCTAGATAAATTAATATGTATAAATCAAAATGAGCCACAAACAGCTGTATGGATATGAGAAAATAGTTTTTGAAACTAAACATATGTGAAAACATATGAAACTTGAATTATTTTGATACTTCAGTAATCTTTCAATAGTAAAATATAGATGACAATAGCATTAAGTGAATCACCACAACTTTCTGTCTAAACAGATGTCTATTACTAGTTATTGTCAATTTTTCTGGATAATTGCTCAAAGTACTTTTGCTGCTACTTAATCTTGCTTAATCCGTAATCTTGCTACTTTAAGTCATCTGGTATCAACACAAGCAGTTTCCTCAAAATTAAACCTTGTATACTATTCTCATTGGGACTTCCAGGTCATTAACATCAGACTGTACTATTACAGCACAATCAAGTACAACAGACATTTATTCTGGGTCTTTAGTTTTCCACCTGCTGGATTTCAAACAGACTTAGCCATTTATTTATTAGATTTGTATGCCGTCCCTCTCCGAAGACTCGGGGCGGCTCACAACAATAATAAAAACAATGTTACAGTGGAACAAATCTAATATTAAAAGAGAAAAAGACATATAAAACCCTATCATTTTAAACCAAACAACACATACATACCAAACATAAAGTATAAAAGCCTGGGGAAGGTATCTCAGTTCCCCCATGCCTGGTGATATAAGTGGGTCTTGAGTAGCTTACGAAAGACAAGGAGGGTGGGGGCTGTTCTAATCTCCGGGGGGAGTTGATTCCAGAGGGCCAGGGCCGCCACAGAGAAGCCAAACGACATTGTTTCACCAACGGGACCCGGAGAAGGCCAACTCTGTGGGACCTTATCGGTCGCTGGGATTCGTGCGGTAGCAGGCGGTTCCAGAGGTACTCTGGTCCAGTGCCATGTAGGGCTTTAAAGGTCATAATATCAGGAGGACCACAGATTCCCTATGGCTGCTATAAATTTCCATACTAAAGTAATTTCCTCATACGAAGGCCGCCCAGTAATGGTATGAATGCGAAACTTTAGATATACATTATTTGAATTGTCAAGAGTGTGTATGTAAATTTCGTGTAGCTGCAGCAGTGTTTTGAAATGGCATCTGGAAATGATGTATGTTACAAGCAGCCTGTCATCACTGAATTTCTCACTGTGGAGAAAAAAACTTTTGAGAACATTCACAAAAGTTTGTGTACAGTTTATGGAGAATCTGCAGGCAACAGAAGTACAATTAGTAGCTGGGCACAGAGGGTGAGGTCATCAGAAGAACAGAACAGAAGAACAGAGGGTGAAGCCATTAGAACAAGGAGTGGTACTGACAGGGCATACATGCCCTTGTGTTTTGCTAGAGGAAGGCCATAGAGTGAGAAGGAGATTACATGGAAAAATAGAAGAAACATCATTCTTTCTTGTGTGTAAGTTTCATTGTGTTCAATAAATAATTGTTGAAGAAAAAAATGTGGTGCATTACTTTCTGGATGACCCTCATACATAGTATAGTTGCATGAAACATACAGATAATCATTCTTGATTTATGATGCATATGTGTGTGTGTGTGTATAAATTTATATGCAGCCCAACTCCCAAAGGATTCTGGGTGGCTCACAACAAAGATAAAAAGATCATAAATATCAAGATCATTAAAAACATCTATTAAAACAATTTAAAAGACATATACATCTTTAATTCTGGTCAGATCTTATAAAGATATAATAGTGAGATCAATGGCTCCAGGCTTGCCAGAAGAGCCAAGTCTCCACTGCTTTAAGAAAGGCCAATAGGGTAGGAGTGGTCCTAATCTGGGAGGGGGCAACGAATTCTAGAGGGTTGGGGCAGCCACAGAGAAGGGTCTCACCCACGGGTCTGGCAGTCAATATTGCTTAGTCAATGAAACCTGAAGAAGCCCGACTGTGGGATCTTATCAATTATTGTGAACTATGCAGCAGGAGGTGATCCCAAAGATAACCTAGCCCTGAACCATGTAGGGCTTTAAAGGTAATGACCAACACCTTGAAATGTGTCCTGAGACTAACCAGAAGCCAGTGCAGCTCAAAGAGAATTGGTGAAATGCGGGTGTACCTAGGTGCAACCACAACAGCTTGCGTGCCTGCATTCTGGACCAACTGCAGTCTCCAAGCACTCTTCAAGGTAATCCCATGTAAAGCACATTGCAATAATCTAACCATGAGGTGAGAAAGGCATGACTATGAGAAGATCCACATGATCCAAATAGGGTCACATTTGGTGTACCAGACGAACCTGTGCAAAGATCCCCTTGGTTACAGCTGTTAATTTAAGCTGTGAGCCCAGGCGAGCACCCAAATTGTGAACCCGTTCTGAGGGGGGAATTTCTCCTACCCTCCAGTACCAAGGATGTATAATTGATATAATCTTTCAGGGGCAAAACCCACAGCCACTTAGTCTTGTCAGGGTTGAGTATGAGCCTCTTTCCTCTCACCCAGACCCTCACAGCCTCAAGGCACCACCACATCATATCCACTTCTTCACTGAACTGACAAGGGATAGAGATATACAAATGGGTATCATCAGCATATTGCTGGTACTTCAGCCCGTGTTGACGGATGATCTCACCTAGTGGTTTCATGTAGATGTTAAATAGAACGGAGAGAGAATGGCGCTCTGAGGGACCCCACAAACGAGGGGTCTAGGGGTCGATCACTATCCTCCTACCAACACCAACTGTGATCAGTCAGAGAGATGAAAGGAGAAACACTGTAGCACGGTGTCTCCCATTCCCAAACCCCTCAATCATCCCAGAAGGATAGCATGGTCAATGGTATCAAAAGCCATTGAGAAGTCAAGCAGCAACAAGATAGAGTAGTGACCCCCATCTTTGGCTCACCAGAGATCATCTATCAGCATGACCAAAACAGTTTCTGTGCTATAACCAGGTCTGAAGCCAGATTGAAATGGATCTAGGTAATCTATTTCATCCAGTGACTACAGGAGTTGGAGTGATACCACTTTCTTCACAACTTTTCTGGACTGGATGAAAGTTCTTTAAATCTGCTGGATCTAGGGAAGATTTCAGGAGGAGTGATCTCACAACCGCTTCCTTTAATGGTTGCGGGAAACACCCCTCTCTCAAGGATGAATTAATTGTAGCCTGTAGCCAGCCTTGTGTCACCTATCTGCTGGCAGAAACAAGCCAGGACAGGCACGGGTCCAACAAACAAGTGAAGAAATTCACTGCTTCCACTGCTTTGACAACTTCTTCTGGAGTCACAGGTTCAAACTCATCCCATACAATTGGACTAAATCTGCAACAGGCAGTCCAACTGAACACCTGACTCCAACCTCACAAGAAGAGACTCACATCCAACAATCTTCGGGCCAGGGATCCTGCGAGGACAAAGGTGATAACTGTCATTCCACCACCCCTTCCCTGGAGTCATAGTTGATGCTGGGCATGAGAGGTCAAATTAAATAAATTAATGCTGTACCTGTAACCCATTGGGAACATCTCTGAGAGGGAAACACCCTCTCCTGCCCCAGCCAGGCTTTGGTTATACATGCCAGATCAGCTATCTCATCTAGGATTAGGTCTAGATGAGAGAGCCTTGTTGATAATAGACCTGGCATTGAACAGCAGCAACTTGAGGCTAGGGCCCTGGACTCCCAAGTCACCAGCTATACGAGGTGAGCACAAGGGGGTCAGAACAAGATGGCCTATCCCTTGGGAGTGGATCGGGGCCTTGGGCAAATGGTCCCAAACACAAGGTGCAGGCAAGGCTGGAAGAACAGGGTGTAGTGGGCAGTCGGGACTGACGGGAACCAAAAGGGAGCGATGGAACACCGGATGGATCTTCAGGGAGGCAGATAAGGTCAAGCGGTAGGCCACAGGGTTAATGACGTGCTCGACCTTAGAGACCCATGAAACGTGGATCCAGCTTCCGGCATGGCAACTCAAACGAGATGTACTTAGTCAAGAGCCACACCTGGTCTCCGACAGCCAAGGGAGGGACGTCAGGACGGGAGCGGTCGGCATACCTCTTGTAGTCCTCCTTGGCTCTATTGAGGTACTGCTTGACCATTTTGTGCACTGACTGGAACTCAGACAGGAACTCCTCCACGGCCAGGAATGGTGAACCCAGGAGTGTCAGCAGGAAAATGGGGATGGTATCCATAATTGGCATGAAAAGGGGTGGTCTGCGTCGAGGTGTGCTGTGAGTTGTTGAAGAAGAACTCGGCCACTGGGAGATACCACAACCACTCTGACTGCTGGTCTGCCATGAAGCACCGCAGATATTGCTCGTGAATGCTAATGACCTTCTCGGTACCACCATCAGTCTGGGAATGCTGTGTGGATGCCAAGCAGATCTGCACCTTAGATAGATAGATAGATAGATAGATAGATAGATAGATAGATAGATAGATAGATAGATAGATAGATAGAGATAGATAGATAGATAGATAGATAGATAGATAGATAGATAGATAGATTTTTATTGGCCAAGTGTGATTGGACACACAAGGAATTTGTCTTGGTGCATATGGTGTCAGAGTACATAAATAAAATATACATTTGTCAAGAATCATGTGGTACAACACTTAATGATTATCATAGGGGTCAAATAAGCAATGAAGAAGCAATATTAATAAAAATCTTAGGATATAAGGAACAAGTTACAGTCATACAGTCAACATGGGAGAAAATGGGTGATAGGAATGATGAGAAAAACTAGTAGAATAGAAGTGCAGATTTAGTAGAAAGTCTGACAGTGTTGAGGAAATTATTTGTTCAGAGATGACATGAGTTCCTTCCAGAACCGAGCCATGACTCGGTCCCCCTGTCTGACACCACCTTGTCCAGAAGGCCATGGAACCGGGAAACATGCGGTATAAACAGCTGGGTGGTGACTTGAACCACGGGCACTCATCAACAGGAGATGAAGTGCAGCATTTTTGTCAGCATGGCCACCACCACCATCACCATGGTGAACCCCGAGGACAAGGACAGGTGAGTAATAAAGTCCATGGAAAAAGCCACCCAGGGCCTCTCAGGCATTGGCAAAGGTTGCAGCAAACCTGGTGGGGCTCCCGTGGCAGACTTGGCCTGGTGGCAACACACACAAATGTTCACATACGATTGAATGCCCTCACGAAGCCGAAACGTCTAAGAGACCAACTCAAAGGTCTTGAAGAGTCCAAAGTGACCAGCACTGGGACATGGTCAGGCTATGAAGCGGGCCTGCTGGGATGTACAGCGTTCTGCAGTACTGGAGCAGACCTTCAGAGAGTTTCCAGAGAATCGGGGCTGATCTCTTGTGTCCACTGGGCCACAAAACCATCACGCTGATGTGCCTCATGAATCCACCAAGGTAAATCTACGGGGCCATGCATGGTGGCCATGGACTCCGCAGAGAGAATGGTCTGCAAAGGGACCTGTTCCTTGGGGTGGAGGAACTCTGGTGTATGGGATAGGGCGTCAACTCAAGGATTCTGGTAGCTTAGCATGTAACGGATCCAAAAATTGAACCATGCAAAGAAAAATGACCACTGAATTTGCCGTTGGTTCAATTTTTGGGCCATCTGCAGAAACTCCAGGTTCCAGTGATCTGTCTGGATCTCCAGCTGGTGCCATGCTCCTTCGAGGTGATGCCCCCATGTCTTGAAGGCAAACTTGATGGCCAACAACTCCTTCTCCCATATGGTGTAGTGTCAGTGAACCAAATAGCATCTGAGAAATAAATCACATTCCACTCCTGTGCTCACACACAAGGTTTGGATTTATCAACATGGCCCTTTTGGCTTCAAAGAAAACATTTCAACCCTGGAACTCCTCCCCAGTTCCCATCCAGGTAAAAGTTCATTTTACATCCTCACACCCACAAATGCAAACATGTGGACCAATCCGGTGCAGGGATACCAGATTCTTCATTTTTTCAGTTGACCTCGGACTCTGCGTAAAGGAATGTGTGTTGGTTCAATCTCTCTCAAACACCTCCCATTTCTAATTGCTGCTAGCCTTGTCAGGCCAAAACCCTCTAACTTCACATAATACTTTGGGCCTGACAGGCGGGCCCCCTTCCACAAAGACCCATCTCCTGGAATGATAGAATAAACATAGGAGTTAGTATCACTTCCAAACCATTCTACCTTCTCCCCCCCCCCCCAAGATCCTTTGGCTTATTTGGGTAATTTTCATGGAACTGCTTTTTTAACCTATCAGCCAAGACATCCCAACTCTTTACCCAGGTAGCCTCCCACAGAAGGTACCCCTTCCAATGAATTAGGTACTATAAGTTAGAACGAAAAATGCAGGAATCCAAAATTTTTCTCACTTCATAGTAGAGTTCCCCTGAATCACTACAGGGGAAGGGGGCAGGTGCATGTGGCCTAATGTTGGACCCGATCGCCAGCTTAAACAGGCTGCAGTGAAATACAGGGTGGATCCTCCCTAGGATTCTAGGTAAAGCAAGCTGCATCGTAACCAGGTTGATTACTTTCACTATTGGGAAAGGGCCCATGAATTTAGGACCTAGCTTTTTGCTGGGCAGCCTGAACCGAATGTATTTGGTAGACAGGAAAACCTTATCTCTCATTTTAAAAGGGGTTGGGGAGATCAATGTTTATCTGCTTGTTTCTTGTAAGCTTGCACTGCCTCCGCCATAACCTTCTGGGTGTCCTCCCATCCTCTCTTCAGCTTCTCCATCCACTCTGCCAATGTGATGGACAAGGGAGGTTCTGTAGGTAGCTCCAGCATGGGAACAAAATCTTGACCACTGGTAACCTGGAAAAGAGTTAGTCCCATGCCACTATGTACAGAATTGTTGTATGCTACTTCTGCAAAAGGCAGCAATTCAGCCCAATTGTTCTTTTGGTAACTCACATAACATTTAAGGTATTGTTCCACTAGGCCGTTAGCTCTTTCTGCTGCTCCATTTGTGGAAGGGTGGAACGCAGAACTGAGTCCTTGGGTGGAACCAATGGTGCGGACGAATTCTCTCCAGAATGTGGCTGTGAATTGGACACCCTGATCTGATATGATTCTGTGGTGGGCTTCATGCAATCTGTAAATGTGTTTTAGGAATAACTTAGCCAAGTGTCTGGCTGTGGGTAGCCCTGAACAAGTGATGAAATAGGCTTGTTTGGAAAATAAATCAACGACAGTCCAAATAACAGTGTTGCCCTTGCATTCGGGGAGTTCCACTATGAAATCCATTGCTATTTCTTCCCAGGGTCTGGTAGGATTTGCTACTTGCTGCAGCAATCCGGGGTTTTTTCTGGGCCTATGCTTTCTGGTAGTACAGGTGGCAGAACTTTTCACATAATATTCGACTTCCGCTCTCATTCTGGGCCACCAGAACTATCTCCACACCAGGTGCAATGTTTTCAGGAACCCGAAGTGGCCCCCTAGTCTGGAGTTATGACTCCATAGGAGAATATCTAATCACAGGCTGGCAGGCACATACAGCTTGGTTCCCTTCCAAGCCAACCCTTCCCTCAGGGTTAGGATTTCTTTATGGTCGTTGAACCACGGGTCAGTGGTCAAAGCTGACTTCAATTTGTTCTCCCATTCCCCCTTTCCTGGCGGAAACTGTCTCCTGGTCTGGTCTCAGGTGAGGACAGGTGCAGCTTTCTCCTTACTTTCAGGATGTGGGGAAAGACATGGGATGATCGGATGTACTTCTTCCTCTCTCTTGCTGTTGTATTGTGGTTTTCGTGTCAGAGCATTGGCAATGAGATTCTTTCTGGCTGGGATATGTTTCAGCATAAAATTGAAATGTCTGAAGTATTGGGCCCATCATACTTGCTTAGGAGAAAGCCTCTGAGAAAGCTTCTAGGTTTTTATGGACAGTCCACACCTCGAAAAGGATTGCTCCACCTTCCAGAAACTACCTCCAAGTCACCAGTGCTACACGTACAGCAAATGCTTCTTCTCCCAAATAGCCCACCTCCTCTCGGAAGGTGGAAAGGTATGCACAAGGAAAGATATGCACAAGGCAGCAACTGCCCCCTTCCATTGTCTTCTAATAACACTGCAGCTATGGCCACGTCACTGGCATCTGACTGGAATGAACTGTCGGTAGAAATTCCGCAAATCCTAAGAAACTCTGTAATTGTTTGCGTGTGTGAGGAGCTTGCCAATGGAGCACAACCTTCACCTTGGTTGGGTCCATCTCTATGCCTTCGTTTGATATGTGGTATTCCAAATAGTCTACTGACATCTGGTGAAATTTGCATTTGGAAAGTTTTACGTAGAGCTTAGCAGCCAAGAGTTTCTTCAAGACTTGTCTCACCAGTTTGACATGGTCAGGGAGATTCTGGCTGTAGATAAGAATGTCATCTAACTACATGAGAACCCTTTTGTAGAGGTGGGCATGTAGAACTTCACTTATGTACTGCATGAACATGGCAGTGGCTCCCTTCAGACCAAATGGCATCACTCGGAATTGGAAACTCTGAAAGTGGTTTTCCACTCATTACCTTCCTTTATTCTAATGTGGTAATAAGCCACCCTTAAATCCAGCTTGGTAAAATATTTCCCCTTGGCTAAATGATTAAGTAAGTCTTTCATAAGGGGAAGGGGATACATGTTCTGCACACACACCACATTTAAGTTCTGGTAATCGACCACCAGACGAAACCCTCCTTCATTCTCCTCCTTAAAGAGAATGAGGGCTGCTGTCCTGGAATTGGCAGGCTGGATGAATCCCCTTCTCAGGTTAGTGTCTATGTAATTTCTCAGGTCTCCCAATTCCTTTAGTGACATGGCGTACATTCTAGGTTTGGGGAGAATTACCCCTGGTTCAAATTCTATCGCACAGTCTGTGGGTCTGTGAGGGGGCAGTTCATTGCAATCTTCCTCACTGAAAACTTTCCCCAAGTCTCTGTATTCCAGGTGCACCCTTGGGAGATTTGGAGATTTGGAAGTGTTCCTTCCTACATCGCAGCTGCTGCTAAGGACCCATCTAACTCCTCCATGGGTGGGAGTTTTCTCCTGTCAGTCGCTGGAATAAGGTTAGAGCCCAGGGGGAGAAAAAGCTAGCGATGTCCACCTTCCCAATGAATGGTGGGGGTCTATTTGTCCAGCCAGGCCAGACCCTATATGACTGCTTCCGACATCTTGGGGGCGACTATGAAACTCAGGAATTCATGGTGTTGGCCTATCTACAGCTCCACTAACTCAGTCAGAAGCGTAGCAGGAACTCCGCCCACTAGAGCGCTGTCCACCTTTGGAACTGGATGGATTTCACTAAAGGCCTGGTCTGGATTTTTAACTTCTCCACTATGGTTTTGCTGATAAGGCATCTCGAACACCCTGTGTCCCCTCCCCCATTGTCATTACTTTAATCCTTGCTTTAATGAGGAATGGATGGATGGCCTCACTCACCATTGGGTCGTCTTCTCCACCAGGCTTCTCATTTCATTCGGGGCTGGTTCCTGAAGGAATAGGTTCTTCACCCTCAGTAAAATCCTCAGGAGGGCACAGCTCTGTTGTTGAAAGGCCCAACGACCCCGGAGAGGGGCTCCTTGAGATCCTCTTTCTGCTACTGGGCTTGGCTTGGATTTAATGGCAGAGAGGGGTATCAAGCAATCGGCCCCTTATGGCCACTGGTCACATCGATAGCAACTTATTCCCCTCATGGCTCCTGAGCAAGAGGGGCCCAGCTGGCAAGGGAAAAAGCAGCATCTTAAAGAATAATTTGGTGCAGGGAGGGGGTGGGAAGTGCCTTCTCAGCAGGAATTACATCACCAAAAGTGACCGCCGTGGCATACCAGTCTTGAATGGCCCAGCTGCTTCCCCCATACAATTTGCAAGCCTCCTTCAATTCTGCGTCAAGGGCACTTTTGAAAGTGTGGACCAAAAGTTTTTCTGGCCACTCTCTCAGGTTGCAGGCAACTTTTATGAATTCCCCCACAAATTTCTTCACAGGCCATCCTGATTGCTTCAATTGACCAATCCATATCTCTGCCTCTATCTGTCTTGCCACATCCTCCAGTTCAGGGCCCCCTCATTATGCAATTTAGAAAGCAGTCTGGGTCCCCCTCCTCCTCCATCCTCTCAGACAGGCTAAAATTCCATTGCCAATTAATTTGGAACAAATGATCATCTCCCCCGCCAAGCTCTGCTTGGAAAAGCAACAGGCTGCTTAAAATTGCAGCAGCAAGAGGAAGGGGGACAAGCGTGGGGTGAAATCCCTTCACAGAGAAATTCCTTTGATGCAATAGAGGGCTTTGTTTATGTCCCAATTCGCTTAGAGCATGGGGAAAGGGATTTTCAGGAATCCAATGGCATCTCACTCATCCCCACTCGGGGGAATAAATGGCCTCTGGATTTTTCATCTCAGCTCCATGCTTCCGTCTCCAAGGCTGTAAATTTCCTTCCATACCTTTGTAATTTTGAGTTCTGAATGGATCTTTCAGGAGGGGGAGGTTGGAAACTCTAAGCCTTTCCATTCTCTTCTGAGGGAGTGTTGGAATTTGCTGTCAGCGAACCAAATAGCATCTGAGAAATAAATCATGCTCCACTCCTGTGCTCATAAACAAGGTTCGGATTTATTAACATGGCCATTTTGGCTTCGAAGAAGTCATTCCAACACTGGAACTTCCCCCATTCCCATCCAGGCAAAAGTTCATTTCACATCCCCACACCCACAAATGCAATCATGTGGACCAACCTGGTGCAGGGATACCAGTTTCTTCATTTTTTCAATTGACCTTGGACTCTGTGTTAAGGAATGTGTGTTGGTTCTCAAACCCCTCCCATTTCTAATTGCTCCTAGCCTTGTCAGGCCACAAACCTCTAACTTCACATAATACTTTGGGCCTGACATGTAATTTCTCTTGGAGGACAAGGGTTTACAGGAGTAGTAGGAGCACAGGAAGAAGAGATTGCCATCCAGACAGACCTGGAGGAGCATGGCCCCGATGGCAACATCCGAGGTATCGGTTTCCACGACGAATGGCCGGCGCAGGTCTGGGTGTGCAAGAGGAGTTCCCACATGAAGGCTTCTTTGAGGGACATGAAGGCCTGCTGCTTGGCCTCACCCCAATGGAAAGGCACATTTTTTCTGCAGGAGCCGGGTGAGGGGTGCCATCAGGGTGGCAAAGCCTGGGATGTGTGATAATAATTGGCAAAGCCCAACAGTCTCTGCACATCCTTCACCCGCCACGGGGGTTGCCAGGTTTTCAGAGGCTCCACTTTGCTAGGGTCCATGGCGAAGCCCTGTGGAGAGATGATGTCCCCCATGAACTCGATGGTTGTTTGGAAGAACTGGCACTTCTCCAGCTTTGCGTACAGGTGTTTTTTGTGCAGGCACTGCAAGACGCAACGTAAATGCTGCAGGTGGCTGGTGAGGGGGAGTATATCAAGATGTCATCAAGGTAAATAATGACAAAGTGGTCCAGCCTTTTCCATCGTGGATACATGGGGCCATGAGGCTTGGGAACCGGGCGGACCATCGGGCGCTGAAGTGTGGCTGGCACGAAGCGTTGGGGCGCAGGAACTGGACATGGGACTGGCATGACCATCACCATCCAGGGTGGAGGAGGCACGGGCATGGCGACCTAAAGGCGGGGAGAGGGCTGCACGGCCCAATGAGCCTCTCGTGACAGCAACCTGCCCTTGATGTTGAAACAGTGCTGCTCCCAAGCGTCCAAAGTGGCAGTGCAAGACCTGTTAAAGTTTGTGTGTCAGTTGCTTGCAGCTGGTCTCAAAAGGAAAAAAGCCTCTGGCAGGGAAGGAGGGAAATGATGGCCATAGGGATGTGACAATGGCTACAGCCCTGGGGTCTTGCATAGCTTGTAGAGTGAGCCAAGAATCTCTGCTCGAGGTGGCAGGTGCTCGAGAGTGTTGGTGCCAGCCAGGGAACAGTGGTTCCCAGCAGGGAGGAGCCCAGGCCATGAGGTCATCTGTGCAGGCAGCCCATCATCCTTACCCCACCCTCATCAGCTGCTGATCCACCAGTTCTCCAGACAGACTGAGACCATGGAAGATGCCCGCTTGATCAGGGAAGGTGGGAAGCCCCGGCTTACCATGCTCTGCTCCCTGAGGAAGCAACCACCAGGATTCCGAAATCAGCTGGCCCGTATGCATGCACTCTGGAAACAGGAAGATGATCTTCATGAAGTGCACATGTGCAATGGGCAGCTGTTCTTTCAGTTTCTGGCACACCAGTTCACATGAAAACCAGCTGGCTCATGCACTGGAACCTGGGAGAGCAACCAGCGATGGCTCTGCATGCCACTTCTGGCACATGTGCCATAGGTTCACGATTACAGGTATAGGTTCTCCTGCTTGAGCAGGGGCTGGACTAGAAGATTCAGGTTCAGGCCTGGTTACGGGACAGAAACAATATTGGTCACTTTTTAAAATGAATTCTGATGTGAGCAGGATTGTGGTAGTATATCCATCCTCACTCTATTTGACTAGTAGCTTTTGATACCATCAAACATCGTATCCTTCTGGAAGAACTTTAAGAGTTTTGAATGGGGGAGTTTTGTTGCCCTGTTTCACTTCCTTCCTCTGTAATTATTTTCCATGTTATTAGGAAGAAAAGGTCTGGTCCTTATCTCTTGCTAAGTGGGCCCTGCAAGGCTTGGTACTTCCTCTGCTTCTGTTTAACATCTAGAGTGAGAGAAAAAGTATTTAGTCAGACACCAATTGTGAAAGTTCTCCCACTTAAAAAGATTAGTGAGGCCTGTAATTGACATCATAAGTAGATTTCAACTATAAGAGACAACATGATATAATACATCCAGAAAAATCACATTGTCTGATTTTTAATGAATTTATTTGCAAATTATGGTGGGAAATAGGTATTTGGTCACCTACAAACAAGCAAGATTTCTTGGTCTCACAGACCTGTAACTTTGTAGCCCGTAAACAACTGTGGTAGCAATAATTAGAAAATGGAAGATTTTTCATCATTCCTATCTTTTCCTCCCACTTAGGACTGTATAACTGTTAACTTGTTGCTTGTTCCCTAAGATTTTTATTAATATTGATTCTTCATTCCTTTTTTGACCCCTATGACAATCATTAAGTTTTGTACCACGGTTCTTGACAAATGTATTTTTTTTCTTTTATGTACGCTGAGAGCATATGCACCAAGACAAATTCCTTGTGTGTCCAATTACACTTAGCCAATAAAGAATTCTATTCTATTCTATTCTATTCTATTCTATTCTACAAGATTATCTACTGGTAATCTCCCTTGATCTGGGGCTCCACGCAAGATCTCACCTCATGGGGTCAAAATGATCACAAGAACAGTGAGCAAAAATCCAAGAACCATACAGAGGAACCTAGTGAAAGATCTGCAGAGAGCTGGGACCAACATAACAAAGGCTGCTATTGGTAATACACTACGCCGTCAGGGACTCAGATCCTGCAGTACCAGACATGTCCCCCTCCTTAAGCCAGTACATGTGAAGTTTGCTAGAGAGCATTTGGATGATCCAGAAGAGTATCGGGAGAATGTCATATGGTCAGATGAAACCACAGTATAACTGTTTGGTAGAAACACAACTTGTTGTGTTTGAAGAAGAAAGAATGCTGAGTTGCATTCAAAGAACACAATACTTACTGTGAAGCATGGGGGTGGCAACATCATGCTTTGGGGCTATTTTTCTACAAAGGGACCAGGAAGACTGATCCATGTACATGAAAGAATGAATGGGGCCATGTATCGTGCAAACCTGCTTCCGTCAGCAAGGGTACTGAAGATGAAACACGGCTGGGTCTTTCAGCATGGCAAATATTATTATTATTATTATTATTATTATATTATTATTATTATTATCATCATCATCATCATAATCTATTAGATTTGTATGCCACCCCTCTCCCAAGCACACCCCAAGGGCAATGAAGGAGTGGCTTCATAAGAAGCATTTCAAAGTCCTGAAGTGGCTTAGCCAGTCTCCAGGTCTCAACCCTATAGAAAACCTTTGGAGGTAATTGAAACCCTGTGTTGCCCAGCGACAAGCGCAAAACATTACTGCTCTTGAGATAATCTGCATGGAGGAATGGGCCAAATATCAGCAACAGTGGGTGCCAACCTTGTGAAGACTTACAGAAAATATTTGACCTCTGTCATTGCCAACAAAAGATATATAACGAAGTATTGAGATGAACTTTTCTTATTGACCAAATACTTATTTTCCACCATAATTTTGCAAATAAATTCGTCAAAAATCAGACAATGTGATTTTCTGGATGTATTTTCTCATGTTGTCTCTGATAGTTGAGGTCTACCTATAATGTCAATTAGAGGCCTCTCTCATCTTTTTAAGTGGGAGAATTTGCACAATTGGTGTCTGACTAAATACTTTTCCCTACTGTACATGAAATCTCTTGGTAAGATCATCTGCTCCTGTGGGCTAAGATATCATTAATATGCTGATGATACCATTATGTCTTGAACCATGGTGAGTTAAGTGCATAATCTGGGGGGTCTCAGAGTTTCCAACTCTAGCTCACGGAGAAGGTGGAAGTCAAGACTAGGACAAGACAGCTCCCACTCTTTTGAGTCAAAATCCACAGCCATAGGAGGTGGCCTGAAGCCAACCACAACAAATACCTTGAGACATTGTAAAACTATTCTACTGTTCCAATTCTGTATGTGGAGAATAGCACGATCGAAATTATTGGAAGTTCTTCAAAAACTGAAATCTAACAATACAGTACATCTTTTTTCTCTCACCCCACCCTTTCAAACATGTACACCCCAGATAGTTAGCAGTGAAAGGCATCCAAAGCCCAAAGCCATTTCCCTTCTCAAATAATGTAGAAATTTGACTGAAATTAGTCCAAATAAATGCCTCATTCTTAAGGAATTCGTTGTCTTTATTTCACTTTCATATATTTGGAAATCAGAAAATATTCAGCTTGATAACAATACTGAAGAAATAAATTTCTGCTCTACTACATACTTCATTCATGTTCATAATGTCTCTGAAGAGTTCATTGATTTGTTTAGAAAACTGAAACTCAAAAGACTATTTTTCAGAAATGAATACACTGACAATTGTTCAAAGTATTTTTTTAAATTTTTTCCTCCACATCATAAAATACAAAAGACAATATACCTTCTGTTTTGTTACAATAAAATAGTTTTGGATTAGTAAATCTTATATAATTAAATTATACATTCTTAAATCCCATCTATTTAATTTCAGTTATCATCACACATCCCTTATTCCATTCTTTCTAATTTCATCATCCAGATAAATCTCCATTAATGTCTACTTAAGTCCATCATTAATATTCGTTAAATTATTGGTAAAATCAATATCTTTCACATTTTATAATCTTAATATCCAAGCTATAGTGCCTTCTTCCCTCTTAGTACAAATCTCAAAACAGACTAAAAACCCTTATACCTAATTTTATCAGTATAAAAATTATATACTTTATCAGTTTAAAAAACAAACAAATACAGTGGTACCTCGACATACGAGTTTAATTCGTGCCAGAGCTGACTTCGTATGTCGATCAATTCGTATCTCGAACCAATGCATTCAGATTTGGCTTTTCACACCGAGCTAACTGGAAAAAATTGAATTCTTTTGCCACCTAGTGGACGCTCGGCTCGTATCCCGAATTTGAGCTCGGGTGTCGAACAGAAATTTTGCTCGCGTCTCAGCTCGTAACTTGGAATACTCGCATGTGGAACAGCTTGTATCTAGAGGTACTACTGTACAAACATTTAAATTCATTTCTTATTGTTATGCCATTATTATATTTCATCAAACCCCTCTTGATAAATTAAAACTAAGCAATAAAAGCAAATACTTTGATTTTCAAATCTGTAAACCCCATTTAACACACTAATCCAAATTGAATAAACCTTAGAAGTCTAAATTAAACCTACTTAAGTCACCTTAATATATTTCATTTACTTATTTACTTCATTTACTTATACATTTTATCAAAATTCATAAATCTATTACTACTAAATAAATAAAAAATAACTACTAAAATTAAGAAAACCTATTATAAAATATTCTAAATACAATCAACCATTTTCAAAACCCCTTTTCCTTGTCTATATTTAATATCTGTCTCTCCCATCTTTTTATATCACTTCTTTTTATTTTTCATTTTCATTTTTCTCTTCTTCTTCCTCATCCATCTCTTCTTTAAATAAAAAGTCCCCCATAAAAATCCACTCTTTGCAAATTCCCATTCTTTCATTCCAATTTCTTTTGAAATTGACAAAATCTGATAACTTTGCTTATATCTTCCTCTAACAGTGCTTAATCTAATATACTCATCATTTAAGACATGGGCATTGATATCTTCATCCACCAAACCCTTTTCAGAAGTTTCTATAATTTTACCCCCAGATTTCTCTTGTTCCACCTCAGCATGTAACCATACATCAACAAAAGAATATGTAATATATCCCCCAATTAATTCATCCTTAATCCCAAAATTATTTTTATTTCCACATTCAGTAATTGTCTCTTTATATGTTTATATGTTTCAAGTCCATCTTGTTCTGGTACATCTTCTACTCCCACTTCATGTTCTGCTTCATTTTCTATTCCAAATCCAAATTCATCAAGTCCATTATAACAGTTGTCAATGTCCTCTTTGCCATCTCCAATTTGTAATCCTATTCCAGTTCCAATTCCAATGTAAATTATTAATCTCATTTCATGGTGGAAACCTTTAATATTCTCATAAATCTCTATGCAAATCTCATCCAACAAGTCTCTTATTTCTCTTAATTCCTCCATCTCCTTCTCCTTTATGTAAGAAATGGCTAATTTTGTCTAGCTGTTTAAACAAACAGCCTACAAAAAAGCCAACAAAGCACTTTTTTTAAATGCAGAAGCAACAACAGGTTTAATTAATCCAGATAGCCTGCTTCATGAAACAAAAAATTCCAACTCAAAAACTTTCTCATGAATACAGTCTCTCCCAATAGATGGCAACCATACCATCTTGAAATCTCTTGGGTTTTTTTTAGTTTTCAACTTTTCAATCCAAATAATATATATAAGAAAATTAAAAATAAGGTTTTACAAATTCACCAATATTCTTCCAAAATGATTTTTAGATGTTAACTTTTACTCCCATTGAAAACAAAAACAGCAATTGTAGTATCCATTTAGCAGCTCTCCCCAATTGCTTGAGCTCCTTTTCCAGTAATCTATGAGCAGAAAATAACAAAAAGATTTTTCCCTCCGGCAGCAACGCTCAACTTGACAATCAATTCTCCTCGCCACAACATCAGCACAAAACTTACATTCCCTTTTCTTTTCTAGATGACTTCCAATTCTTCAAGCAACTCTTTCTAGCACGCAGTCTCCTCGGTTAATGGCAGCTAACCACCTTCGCACCGCTGATGATGAAGGCTCCAGGTCTGGTCAACTCTGGGGTTTGCCGACCCCAAACAGGGACCAAACCAAGTCCCCTTCTTCCCCTCCCTTCCAGGGAGGTTTGGGCCGATTCAAACTGAATCGGGACCCCCAAACAGCGGGGAACCAGCGTTTCTCTGTGGAAGTGAAAGAAATGCTGCTGCCACCGAGGCACTGACCACGCCCCTCTCCACTGACAATTGTTTAAACTAAAAGTTCTGCTCTGAATAAAAAATTTCTTGATGCAAGAGAGTCATCTTTGAAAAAGTTACACTTATGACCGTAATTCATAAACTGGTTGAATTAAATGCTGTGAAGCACTTCCTCATGGGTTTAAACATAGCTTTGTGTGGGTTTTTTCAATAGAATCACATGGTGAGAATTACTTAAATATAAGCCTTTAGTGTAACTCTACAGCCTAGAATTGAACCCAGGTAAATTGCTTCCAGAACCTTGAAATATTAAGAATTCTATAGAGAACAGGAAATAGAATGTTAGTGCATAAGCAGATTGCAACAGTCCAAGAGGTCTTTTCCTGCAGTTTACTGTTTTAGTTCACTCTTTGGGATGAGGTAGCAAATATTCTATGCCACTGTAATTTTTGTAAAAGAAATAAGGTTTAGTTTAGTTTAGTTTTATTGGATTTGTATGCCGCCCCTCTCCGTAAACTCAGGATGGCTAACAACAGTGACAAAAAACAGAATGTAAAAAGGTACGATGTGCAAAAAAGAAACTCAAAACAAAAAAAATCCTGAATGGAGTCTAGAATTGAGATTTTCATTCAGACTCCCATACTTGGTTATAGAACAGTATTCATATTAAATTTTATTTTAATTCTGACACAGAAAAGTGATCCGAACTCTTTATTTTCAACATTATGCATACAGAATTTGAATATACAGAAACAAAACTGCAATAATTTTTTGTTATCACTCTCTTACCTGGCCTATAAAAAAAGTCAGCTTACATAAATATTGTTAATACAGCTAAATTCATAAACAATTTCTAAGGTCTTTCAAAGAATAGCATAGTTAGAAGCTAAATACAATTTCTTCATTTCAATTTCATTTGCTTGACAGTTTGAGAAAATGCTACATAAATATGTAAATATAATGGCAGGTTCCAAGAGGGCCATTAGTATTAGTGATTACTGTTTACAAGAGAGCCACTCATTACTTAAATGAGCATTATTGTCCACTGTGACACTGCTATAGAAACAATTATTCAAAGAAAACTAATCCTATGCCAATTCTTTATTACAATTATTTACATACATAAATCACCGCAAACTTTACTTCCACACTTTGACAATACCATCTCGTGATGCAGTAACTATAAATCCTTGAGTTGTCTGGAAAGTGGCAATGTCTGTGATGATGTCGTGGTGCCCAACTGGTAAAGATTCAGGACCTCTTCGAGGGGTTTCATCCATAGGGACCATCTTGTGCTTATTTTGAATTTCCTGATGAAAAGAAAGCCATGAAATAGACAGTTCCAAATTATAAAAACCATTGTTTTAGTATAAGATTTCTCATATTAAATCAGTTTGATCATTCTCTATTTTAAAACTAGGAAATTTGTTTCATATCCTGCAACACTAAATGTGTTTATTTGTTTTAGATTTGGTGAAGGCCTGGGTGCTCTCTGAGCTTAGCTTGCTGACAAAGTAGCCATGGTTTGAAATGAAATGTCTGCAAGAAGACAAACAAGTCTAAGAGAACACCAAGGACTGCACAGTTCAACCCTGATCTAAATATATTCTCTTCTATTATTATAGGGTAATTAATCATCTTTATTGCTTTAAAAAAACATATGGTAATGCTTTAATGAGATGCTCTATCAAAACATTGCAATGTTGCTTTATTGTAAAGTAACCCAAAACAACCAATATCTTGAATTAAATTAAAAATAATTTAATAATTGTAATTTAATTCAAGATATTGGTTGTTCATGGCTCAGGATCAGATTATTTGAACAACCATCTTTCCCAATTAGATCTGCTTGAAGTAATACAATGGAGAGGCAGAGAATATTGCAGGTGGGACCAAAGGAAAGGCCTTCTCCATGTTAGCTCCTTCGTGTGGAATATCATCTTTGCAAAGATTGCTCCTCACTTAGAGCCCTGAAAAAACAGCCTGGGGACCCCAGAATGATATGGCACCATGGCTTATTTGGTTATTGTTGTTAGAGGCATGGTGCATTATTGATTTTTTTATTGTTTCTTTTTAGGGTTTTATGCTTGAAAGCCACTCAGAGTCACTGGGTGTGAGTTGGGACATCATATACCGTATATACTCGAGTATAAGCCGAGTTTTTCAGCCCCAAAAATGGGCTGAAAAAACCGACCTTGGCTTATACTCGGGTCACCACAAGAGGGCGCCGAATCACCACAAGAGGGCGCCCCGCGGGAGCCCGGCAGGCATTGCTGGCTTGGGCGGGTGAGGGAGCTATGGCAGGTGCCTGCTGAGGGAGCTTCGGGGGCATCTTTGCGAGGGCTGGACGCAGGGACTGGGCTGTGGAGGTCACACTTTTACACCCTCCGTGGCTCCAATGATGCCTGAGCTCTTGGGGCTATGGTTGGCTGCTGCCTTTACTTGAGCCGGGAAGAGGAGGCACCTGCCCCACCCCTCCCACAGCTCCGACGGCGTGCAAGAAGGGAAAAATGTGATGGGAAGCCGGTGAGGTGGGGGGGTGGATATCTGCTTCTGTCTTCTCCCACCCCCACCTCACCGGCTTCCCATTTTCCCCCTCTTGCGCGCCTTTTGAGCGGTTGGCTGGCGCCTTTGCTTGAGCTGGGGAGAGGAGGCACTTGCGAGAAGACAGAAGCTCCAGTTCTAAGGGCAAAGGGCTCTTCGAGCGAAGCAGCTGTAGGGAGGGTGGGGCCATTGCCTCCTCTCCCCGGCTCAAGCAAAGACGCCAGCCAACTGCTCCTCCAAGGCTCATTTCTCTATCTCTCGCTCTCCTGCCGCTACAAGGATTTTAAATTGATTTTTAAAATACCGGTACTTAAATAAATAATTATGCTGTCGGCTGCTTCCCCTTCTCCTCTTTTCTGGTGGTGGAGGAAAAGGAGGAGGAGGAAAGGAAAGAGGCGAGGGTTCTTCTTTCTTTCCTCTTCCTCCTTTTCCTCTGCGGCTGCAGGCTACTCTGGATCTCCTCCTCCTCCTCCTCCTCCTCCATTCCCTGCTGCTGTCCCAAGTTGATCTCCTTAGCAAATCTGCTTCCCCGAACAACACATGGGGCAATAAAGGGAGACGGAGGAGAGAGCCAGCAAGCTAAAGTGGGTGGGGGGAACGACATGAACTCTCTCCAGGCTTTAGAAGCCCCCAACCGGAGAGAGAAGCAGATTTGTTAAAGAGATCCACTTGGTATGGCAGCAGGGGAAGGAGGAGGAGAACAGCTCTTTCCTTTCCTCCTCCTCCCCCTGCTGCCATCCCAAGTGGATCTCTTTAGCAAATCTGCTTCCACGCACAACACATGGAGCAGTAAAGGGAGACGAGGAGGTGGGAGGATCAGGGGTGGGAGATCCAGCCAGCGAGCCAGCCAGCAAGCTAAAGGGGGGAGGGACGGGATGGCATGAGCTCTCTCCAGGCTTCTAAAAACTCAAGTTTAAAGAGCCCTGGGTTAGGGTTAGAAATGCAAGAGTCTTCAAACCTGGAAAGATTAAGGCTTGAGGACTTCAACTCCTACTCCTGAAGTAGCATGGCTGGTGCAGGAATTCTGAGAGTTGAAGTCCACTAGTCTTAAAACTGTCAAGTTTAAAGAGCCCTGGGTTAGGGTTAGAAATGCAAGTGTCTTCAAACCTTAAGGCTTGTGGACTTCAACTCCCACTCCTGAAGTAGTATGGCTGGTGCAGGAATTCTGGGAGTTGAAGTCCACCTGTCTTAAAACTGTCAAGTTTAAAGACCCCTGGGTTAGGTTTAGAAATAGGTTTTAGCTTGGTTGATGATTGAGCTACTTTTTTTACTTTTTACTTTATTGTTATTACCAGATTGTTTTTGTTTACCCTCTTTTAAATTTACAGAGTTAGTTTACTGGTTTACTTTAAAATAAATATTCTAAAACATTTAATCTACTGATGTCTCAATTAATGTAATTTTATTGGTTTCCATTTTTATAAGTTACCAGTAGCCACTGCATTTTCTAACCTCGGCTTATACTCAGGTCAATAAGTTTTCCCAGTTTTTGTGGCAAAAACTGGTGCCTCGGCTTATACTCGGGTCGGCTTATACTCGAGTATATACGGTACTTTTTCTTTTTTAAAAACCCTATCTTTATAGCATTTCATAGCTAGCTTTTCTACCACCAATCTGGGATAATCTGAATACCTTGTCAGGTTGAAGCCATTTTATTTGGAGTCCTTGGCCTGCCACATTATATGACATCCTATTATGCATTTTCTATTTGGGAAAAACGGGAAGGAGGATAGTATGAGGTTGTTAGTACGTAGCCATAACAAATTCCTTTCTAGAAAGCCAAATTTCTTTCTAGAAAGGAGCTTCTGCAACTGCATGGGAGAAGATGGGTGGAATCTGCCAGTATGACACTTGGAGATTGGAGAATATAATGAACTTGTGGGTGTGGGGGCAAGGACTTGAACTTTCAACTGGGTAGTGAAACCCTGTGGATTTCAAATTTGGATTTCACCCAGATGTACCAACATGGCTCTAGTAATGAACTGGAACTTTGAGGAATACTTTGACTCGGACTTTGATTTAATTTTGGATGACATTTAGAACCCTGACATACCTCTCCCATCCCTCATTTTTTAATCACAGTTGCCGTATTATGTGGTTAGATTCAAGGAAATTGGCTGATATAAAAACACCACTGATTTTAATGAGAAGAGAAATTTAATGTGCAACTTTATCTTCGGGACCGCCTCCTGCCGCACGAATCCCAGCGACCGGTTAGGTCCCACAGAGTTGGCCTTCTCCGGGTCCCGTCGACTAAACAATGTCGTCTGGCGGGACCCAGGGGAAGAGCCTTCTCTGTGGGGGCCCCGACCCTCTGAAACCAGCTCCCCCCTGAGATTAGGATTGCCCCCACCCTCCCTGCCTTTCGTAAACTCCTTAAGACCCACCTTTGCCGTCAGGCATGGGGGAACTAAGGCACCTCCCCCTTGCCCATGTTGTTTTGTTGATTGATTGACTGTGTGCCTGTTTTTTATATATACTGTTTTTTATGAGATTATTAATTTAAATTGGAACTGGATGGGTGGGCATTGGATTTGGTATTTTGTACTGTACTGTTTTTTATTATTGTTGTGAGCCGCCCCAAGTTTGCGGAGAGGGGCGGCATATAAATCCAATAAACCTAAACCTAAACCTAACTGACAATGTAATATAGGACTTTCTTTGGTCTGCTAAAATGGCAGTTATTTAATCCAAAATATCACAACATGATATGAATATGATGAATGGATATGATTTCTGTCCAAGGAACTTTCTGGCTACAAAAACATGTTGAAATTAAGACTTTGAACGCTGAATAAAGCATGTAGTTGCTGAGCATGGTGGTGAATGTGAGAATTGGGGATATCTAGTACTGTACTCCATATAAAAGCACCTTTTAATTAAATTTAAAAAATCTTAAAAATATAGCAACGTGTAGAAATTGGATGAGTTAGATGAAAACATAACTAACATACCTGAACGACTTCTGTGCCTTCAATTATCTTTCTATAATATGATACTGATGGAGAGCTAGAATTTCCAGAAACAATATATGATCTCTCAGGGTAAGCCAAGTCCCAGAATCTGCAATAAACAAGCAAATAAACAAACAAAACAAAACCTCCCCCCTCAAAAGCAGAAATTTGAATAAGTTGTAAGTTCTGCATCAAGTATCTATTACCTCATGTTTAACTGTTGCTAGTAATTAAATTCCATTATTTAAAAGAATATAATTCATGAATGCTATTTGATCCTAACTATGTTTACTGAAAAGCAAAAAGCAAAAGCAAAAAGCAAAATATATATTCAAAAAACCAATTGTTAGGCCGAAGCCAGAATGCTTGGAGGTCTTGGCCTGCTGTATTATGCCATATTCTTTTGGAATGTTTCTTGCTGTGGAAAGTTGGGAGGGGCAGTTGCATGAGCAGTTAGGGATAGACAAAATAAATTCCTTTTTAGAGTTTCAAGGCTATCTTTTGTCCCACACTGGGCTGGACGAAGATGGGCATGTACGGACCCCAGTGGTAAAAGATTAGTGGTCCATGTGACGAAGTTGTGGGTGTGGGACAGGGGAAGGAATTTTAAACTGGAAGTAGAAATCCTGGGGAAATCAGATTCGTGTTTCAGTAGAGACATGCCAAGATGGCTCTAAGAATAAATTGGAACTTTGAGAATGTCTTTGCCTTGGACTCTGATTTAAACTTAATTGGAACACTGACATTAACTTGGACCTTCTTTAAATGCTGATGCAGTCACCCCGATTGTGGGGGGCTGTCTAGGGTCCTGAGACCATCATCATCCCAACACCAGATATTGTAAAAGTCAGGAAGATGGAAAGGGAGGAGCAGGTTGCATAGGACAGGCTGGAGAGAGAAGCTGCAAGCACACTGAAATCTTACATCCTCAACTCTCCAAAAGTGTGGTTGCCTGGGAAATGTAAGGAGGGAAAATCCAGCTGGCCTTAGAATTCTCCTCTCCCCTGGAGCAGGCCTTGTGAGGGGCGATTGGAGGGATGAGTTCCTCCCCCCAGCTGAGCATTGGAACTTCCATGGATACAGAACGATCCTTGGTCCCAGGGTGATGGAGATCAGAGGCAATGTTTGCTGGGTGCCCTGAAGATGAGAGATCTCCGCTTCCATATCACAGCCAGTCTTTGATGAATCTCCCTGGCCAGTTTGAATGCCTGAATGTAAGTGGGAGAACTCCCATGCAGAGACCCAAAGCCACAAATTGTAGCCTGGCTTTGCCTAAGTTCTTCTTCCCAAGGGAAGACCTGCAGATCCAGACATGGGGGGAGGCAGCCTTTTCCCACAGTGCAAGCAGGGCCCATCCATGTGGTCGATGCCAACGTGGGCCACTGGTCACCTCTCACCCAGGGAGACATCTGAATTGGCAACAGTAGACGGGGGGGGATGGTCAATTGCAACAGCCCCACTAAGCCTCAGCCCCACATCGTCTTGGCAACCCGTACCGGGTGGGCTTTCATACGCAGAGTGGGATGCACGCAATGCCAGTGGGTGCCAGGACCCTCTCAACAGCCCCAGATGGGGTCCTAGTTCAGGGCGTCACAACTGCCCCCCTGGATACCATGTCCAGTCAAACCATCCCTGCCACAAGCACTGTGGCCCTTCTCCCCATTTGGGACTGCACTGGCCAGAGGTCCACAATGGCAGGTGGTGCTGCCGAGGACTTGTCCACCTCCAGGGCCCCAAAGAAGGCCAACAAAGCCACCGGAACTGGGATGTTTGGTCCTGCAACTATCTGAATCTCCTTCCCTCTCCATGGACACTGAGGCATCATCGACAGAGGAATCAGCTCCAAGATGGGACAAGGGAGGTAGCGGTGAAGATGACCTGATGGTGTGTGAAGCAGTCTGCCCCTTCCTTATAAAAGCCAAAATTGTGGTGTCAGAGATGGGGAAGGAAGGAGAAGTGGATGCTCTGATAGACAGAGGCTATTCAATGTGTTTTATTATCAAGTTAGTAGTAGAGAGGCTGGGAATTTGTACTCGGCCCCTCGCAAACCTCATTCGCTTCCAACAAGTAGATGGACTGCCGATCCGGGGAGCCTCTGCCATGCTTCTCACCGAATTGATGGAACTGCAGATGGGCCAGTACCATGAACGTATTTGCTTCATACTCACCCCAAAAATGTCAGAAGCCATTATCCTGGGATTGGTATGGCTAGACAAGTAGATACCCACCATAAGATGGAAAGATGGGTACTGGAAGCTAACCATGCATATTGGGCCAACACACCCCGGGGAACCAGAAGCCTCAGAAAGAGTTGAAGCCTGGGACTTGGCCAATCTTCAACTGGCCACCACTGCAAGGGAGACTACCCCTCCAAGTTCTCAGAGGGTGCCGAGAGAATACCGAGACCTAGAGTTGGTGTTTAGTGAGGAAGGATGCAATGATCTACCCCCTCACCGGCCTATGGACTGCGCGATACAAGTATGAACAAGTATTCCATGTCTTTGAAGAAACTGGGGGAGCTGAGGAGTTACATCAATGCCAACCTGGAGAGAGAGTTCATCCAACCAGAAAAACCGAGGGGTCACAGCCCCCGTGTTATTCAAAAACAGGAAAGATGGGGGTTCAGATTGTGTGTTGACTTCTGTGGGATAAATGCCATGTGCGTGCAATACACCTCCTCCTCTCCCCATGAAGGACTTGCTGAACCACTTGCCTGAGGGCAAGATATTCACCAAGCTAAATTTAAGGGAAGCTTATTATCGCATCTAAATCAGTGAGAAGCATGAATAGAAAACTGCTTTCAATTGCCCACTGGGAAGCCTCCAATTCAAGGTGATGCCCTTTGGATTACAGGGCACCCTGCAGTTTTCATGCAATAGATCAACGAGATGCTCCACCTTCACATGTACAAGATTATATTCTCATTTTAGGGAAACTCTGGAAGAGCACGTGAAGTTAATGTGACAAGTTTTGGAAAAACTCTTAGCTGCAAAACTATATGCAAATCTTTCCAAACATGAATTCCACAACATTTCACTAGACTACTTAGGATACCATATCTCCAGTGATGGGATAGAGATGGATCCTGGGAAAGTGAAAGCAGTGCTCAATTAGCAGCCCCTGGGCATCCGCAAACAACTGCAAAGCTTCCTGGGTTTCACAAACTTCTACAGGTTATCCTGGCATTCATTGAAGCAGTCCTGCCACCGACAGAACTGCTAAAAACAGGCCCGACACCCACCAAACCAAAGCCAAACCAGCCCACTGGATGGATGATGAACTGCCAGACAGCTTTGTAGAAACTGAAGTGCCTATTCACCCAGGAGCCAATCCTACAGCATCCCAACCCAGAGTGACAATTTATCATTTAGTCAGATGTTAGCGATATGGCCGTGGTGGCGGTGCTGTTGCAGGATGATGAGGAAGGCCAACTCTCACCATGCGCTTATATTTCAAAGAAACTTACCCCGACCAAGAGGAAATTGGCCATTTGGGAAAAAGAGGCCTATCACATTCATTAGGCGCTGCTTACTTAGAGACAATTCCTAGAAGGGAGCAAGATACCTTTCGATGTATGGACAGACCATAAAAACCTCAAGGCCCTGAAGGCCTCGGAAACTCTCACCCAAACAGGTGTGATGGGTGCAATACTTTAGGCAGTTCAAGTTTGAACTGAAGCACATTCCAGTAGAGAGGAAACCTAGTGGCTGATGCACTGTCCAGAAAGCCGCAATATGACAGCCAAAGAGAAGAGGAGTTCTACTCCATCATCCCTTCCTCACCAAAATAAGTAGTGGGCGCTCCTCATTCAGAGGGTAAACTGGCAGCCCCTGTCCTCACAAGAGGCCAAACGCGAACCACTGGCAGCCTAATCAATATATAAATGAACATAATTGTACACAGACAGGGTTGGGGGGCTTTTCTGAGCAAAATAATCAAACTAATCATTACTTTTTCATTTCATTTTTAATTTGGTTGTGATCAGGAGTGTTCAAATTAATAAACCAATGCCAAAGGTATTTAAAAAATTTGGAACTGGCGGCTTCCGGTTTCGCTGAGGATCGCAGCGGAGTCTCTTGGCAGGGCTCTGCCTCGAGACCCCTCCAACCCTCCCAGAGGTCGCCCCAGCGCGATCGGATCGAGTCCGGATGGCTCGATCCTAGAAAAGGGGATTCCCCTCTGCCCGGGGAGCCATCGCCGAGGCTCCAGGACAGGGGGTTCATCCTGCAGCTCTGGTGCAGGGAGCACCGGTCCTCTCCCAAGAGGACACGGCCATTGCGATCCCACCTAACCAGTGGGAAGCAAGAAACATCAAGAGAGTAAAAAGCAGAGAAACTGAACAACCCTAATCGAAAAAGGAATATTGCCAAAGAAGCTACAATTAAGGTAAAAGTTTTTTCTATGTTCCATGCTAAACAAGAAGTTTAAAAAACAAGAAAATTGAATCGGAGTCTAAACAAAGGCGAAAGAGAAAGTTGTTAAAACAACATTGTATCCAGGCGCGAATTAACAGCCGGAACTTATTCTAACCACTTTCACTTGTTTTGAACTGTTGAATTTTTGCAAACAAGGAGATCTAGAAGATTTTAGAATGAGACATTAAAGGATTTATTATTCACAAAATGACATTATTTGGTTGAAAAAAATTTTTTTCCTCTTTTGAAACATTTTTGAAACATTTGGTTACCGAAAGTTGAAAAATGAAGTCCGGGCTGGGATTTTTCTAGCGGAAGGACCAGACTGCTCACTATTTACCTACAAATTCTGAATAAACATTTATAAAGGGAAAAAAAACTCTTTTCCTACATTTGAGAACTTTAAAATTTGGATTATCTAATCGACGTTTTTTTTGGATTATTCTGTTGGACTATTTCCATTGGATTTCGTTTGGATTAATAGCGGTTTGTGGATTAACAGCATTTTCGTTGGATTTACTGCGGAGAGATTTCTTCCTGGGCTGTGAGAGACGGACCGACTTCATTTTAACTTCGTGAGATTAAACTGCATTTGCTTGGAAAAAGTTTTATAAATTTTCTAAAGACTATACCCTTCTTCAAAAAACGGAATACTACCTTTGCAGTACTCATTAAGGTGTTTCTGACAACAAATTAGATCTTCAATCAATTGTTTTTTTTTCTTGCATTTTCCCTTTGATAATTTCAATTTTTGAATTTTAATTCTATATTACATTATATTACAATTGGTTCTGTTTATGCATTGCTAAATTTTCTTTTGGTCTTTGGTCCCCTGTTCCTCCTAATTGAATAACTCCGATTGTCCCCTTTCTTCACATGCTTTTACCCTCCTTCTCACTTTGCTGACTTTTCCTCCTTATCTTTGCAGCTGTGCTAAACTAATCTTTTCCCCTTTTCCCCCTCTTCTTCTTCACATCTTCTTGATATAAACTTTGACTAGAGTAATAAGAATAAATAAGTTGAGCATTAATTAGATATATTTTAAATTTTAAGTGTATTTGAAATTTAGCCTTTTATTTGAATTAGAACTTTTATTGCTATTAATTAATTGCTATTGATTTAGTATAACTGTTACTGTGGGTTTGGAATTTATAGAATCTCTTTACATTCTGCTAACATAAAATAACACTAAATTTAAATTTGAAAATGTCAAGTTCTTCCACCCATACTAAAACAATCAAGAAGCAAACAACTGTTATTTCTTCCCCGCAAAGTTCACCACATCCATCTCCCGCACAGCAGACTTTATCTGCAACTATGTTCACCAAGGAGAAGGACAGGGAGAAACAACCATCTCTGGCTTCAATTCAAGAGACATTAACAACATTAAATGACTTTATGCTAAAATCTCAACAAGACGCAACACAACAGAGAGATGAAATTAAAGCAGAGATGGCGGAAATGAAAGTTGACACAGGTGAAATGAAAGACCAGATGAAGGAGATTAAGCAAGCCTTGCAAGATAATGAAGTACGAATGAAGGCAGTGGAAGAAAAGGCGGAAAAGGTGGAGAAAAGAATTGGTCACTTGGAGGACAAAGCTGCTTCACGTTACAGAGGGTATGATGAATCAATTACACATTTGGAAATGCAACGTGCGTCATATGGACTTCGATTTCAAAACGTAATAGAAGAAAAAGATGAAGATTTAAAGGCCATTATGGCTGACATTATTGGGAAAATCCTTCAGATGGACCCAGATGACATAAAAAGAGAAATCGATGAAGTCTTCAGAATTTCTAACAGCTATATTCGCCGTTTTAATCTTCCACGCGAGATTCACATCAAATTTGTAAGAAAAAGCATGAGAGATGATATATTGCATTGGTCAAGAGCGGGACAACTACAACACCAAGGCAAAGAAATAAAAATATTAAAACAAATCCCAAGACGTGTTCGAGAGACTAGAAGAGACTATCATTTCTTGACCAAACTTCTGATCAAAGAAAACATAACTTTTCGCTGGCTTATTCCACAAGGTCTATCATTGACATGGAAATCAACGAGATATAAATTGGAGAATCTAGACCAAGCAAGAGACTTTTATGAAAACAGTGGAATATGCGAAATGGAACAGATAACAAAAGAACTGGAAGCAATGCAGGCCGAAGCCATGGGGGCACTTGCACAAGTGGAGGACCAGGACCATGGGGCCAGAAGAAAGCAACCTCAACGCGAAACCAAGAAATACAACAAATGACTACATTGAGAGATTTAAAAATCTTTTCAGTAAATGTCAATGGACTTAATGAACCAAAAAAAAAGAAAACAAATGTTTTCCAAAATTAAGAATCAAAAAGCTCAAATTGTGATACTCCAAGAAGTGCATATAAAAAAAAGTAATCGGAATTTATTGTTAAATAATAAAATTGGAAAGACGTATGCTGCGTTAGCAGACCAAAAGAAAAGAGGAGTGGCAATGTATGTTGAGAGTTCTATAAATTCCAAACAACTATATAGTGATGATGAAGGTAGAATTTTGATTGTCCAGATAGATATTGAACCCAAATCGCTTGCTATTGTTTCTATATATGCCCCAAATGATGACCAAATTGCATTTTATGAAAAATTACATCAAAAAATTTTAGAATTAAATTTGGAAAATATGTTAATTATTGGAGATTTTAATGCCATAACAAATAGACAATTAGACCATTCGGGGGTGAAGAAAAGTTGTAAAAAGAAAAAAAAGAATTTACTGCCCTCAACTTTCCAAAAAATGAAAGCAGAATTGCTATTGAATGATATATGGAGGGAAAGGCATCCTCATAGCAGGCAATATACTTTTTACTCAAACCCCCACAAAATTTGGACTAGAATAGATATGGTGTGGGCTCCCAAAACAACAGCAGAGTACATACAAGACGTAGAAATAGATGTTAATACTTGGGCAGATCATAATCCAGTTATAGTCTATATGAGAAATATTAAAAAACATCGCAATTGGCAAATGAATAGAAATATTTTGAAAGAGAAAGAATATAAAGAATGGATGGAAAAGGAATTGAAAATATTTTTTGAAATTAATAAAAATACAGACACCACCCCTCAGAACTTGTGGGATGCAACCAAAGCATACATAAGAGGATTAACAATATCCTATACTGCAAAATATAATAAAGAAAGAAAAAGAAAATATGAACAATTAATAAATGAATTAAAACAACTAGAGTTTCTATCACAACAAAATGTGAAAAATAAAGATTTGGGGAAAAAAATAAATTTAATTAAACACAAAATTAGATTACAAGAACAAAATCAGCTATTGGAAAAAATAAAGAAAGCTAAGCAACAGTATTTTGAGCATGCCAATAAATCAGGTAGATGGTTAGCATACAAACTGAGAAAGCAGAGACAATCTAAATTAATTAGAAAATTAGAAGATAAAGATGGAATAATAAAATATGACCCAGAGGGAAAAGCAAATATAGTTCAAAACTTTTTTAAAGAATTGTATAAAGATGATAATATTGAAGAAGAAGCCGTATTTAAATACCTAGAGAGTGCAGAGTTACCACAAATAACAAAAGAGCAACAAGAAAAGATGGAGAGTCCAATAACGATGGAAGAACTCCTTATAGTTATTAAAAAGCAGAAAAACAACAAAGCCACGGGACCGGACGCTATCCCGGCAGAGTGGTATAAAATAGAAAATGAAGTATTAAGAAATAATATGCTCCAAATTTTTAATGAATGTAGAGTAGATGGTAAAATTCCTAAATCATGGTCGGAATCTTTGATAACTTTAATTCATAAACCAGATACACCAAAAGAAAAAATTAAAAACTATAGACCAATATCTTTATTGAATGTAGATTATAAAATTTTTATAGCAATATACGCAGATAGATTGAAAAATGTGATAAACAGCAAAATTCACTCAGACCAAAATGGTTTCCTTCCAGGTAGACAAATTAAAAATAATCTTAGAACAATTATTAATGTATTAGAGTATTATGAGCAACATTCAGATAAAACATTATCTTTAATGTTCTTAGACGCGCAAAAAGCTTTTGATAACGTGAATTGGACATTTATAAAGATGCAATTAAATAAAATGAGATTCGGCCCCAAATTTGTTAATTTAATAGACGCTATTTATTCAGAACAAACGACAAAAATTATATTAAACAATGAACAATTAGAAGCGTTTAAAATAAATAAAGGAGTGCGGCAAGGATGTCCCATATCACCTCTTCTTTTCATTATGACTTTAGAAGCACTCTTAATAAAAATAAGATCAGATCCAAAGATAAAAGGTTTAACAGTTAGAAAAGAGATATACAAAGTCCAGGCCTTTGCAGATGATTTGACTTTTATAATGGAAGATCCGTTAGTCACAGCACCAAGATTAATCCAAACAATAGAACAATATGGCAAGGTGGCAGGTTTGAAAATAAATAAAAATAAAACAAAAATTATAACTAAAAACATGAGTAAAATACAAGAAAGCAATTTAGAATGTATTACTGGAATGCAAATAGTTAAAAAAGTAAAATATTTGGGAATATGGCTAACAGCCAAAACAATAACATTAAAAAATGATAATTATATAAAATTAATTAATGAAATTAAAAAGGATCTAGAAATATGGAACAATCTAAAAATATCATTTTTGGGAAGAATTGCTACGATTAAGATGAATATCTTACCTAAGGTATTATTTTTATTTCAAGTGATCCCAATCAATCCAGGGGCTAACTTTTTTAAAAACTTAACAAATGTGGTTAAAAAATTTCTATGGCAAGGGAAAAAGGCAAGAATTAAGATAAATATGTTAGAAGACATAAAAGAGAGGGGGGGTTTTGCGCTCCCAAATTGGAAACTATATTATCAGGCAGCCGCCTTAACATGGATTAAAAACTGGATAACTTTAGAGGACATGAGAACATCAATATTAGAAGGACATGACCTCATGCTTGGTTGGCATGCTTTTGTGTGGTACGATAAAGATAAAAACCATTCTTACTTTAAAAGACACACGCTGAGAAAATATTTATTTGATGTCTGGAAAGACATAAAGAAAAACCACTTTTTAACAATTCCAGATTGGGTTACCCCCTTGGACGCAATAATACATCCAAATTCCATCAATGACTCAAGAAATATAAGATATAAAGATTTGTTAGACAATCAAATGAAATTAAAATCTATAATTAAACTACAAGATGAAGGGATACAAATTGATTGGTGGCATTACGCACAGATTAGATCCAGATACCAGAAAGATAGTACACTCTATATATTTAACAAAAGTAAAAACCTGTTAAGTGAGTTAATCACTAAAAACCACAACAGAGTAATTGGAAAAATATATAAATATTTGATTACCCACAAGAATATTGAATTAACATTAAAAGATAGTATGATACATTGGTGTAGAAACATAGGTAAAGAAATTGATTTAGATACATGGGAGAAAGTTTGGATGTGCAATTGGAGAATGACTAAATCAGTTTCTTTGAAAGAGAACCAAATTAAAATGTTTTATAGATGGCATCTCCCACCAAGTAGATTAGCAAAAATGTTCCCAAAGACATCACCTTTGTGTTGGAAATGTAAGAAAGAAATAGGATCCTATTATCATCAATGGTGGACATGTAATAAAGCTAAAATGTATTGGAAAATGATAGAAAAAATGACAAAAGAAATTACAAAGCAGAAAATAGATTTCACCCCGGAGTTTTGTTTGCTAGGAATTACTAACCAAAATTATAAAAAAGAAATTTTGTACTTGATTATACATATTTTTACAGCGGCAAGGATTATATACGCGCAAAATTGGAAAGGGGAAGATATCCCCAAAGAAGAGGGAGTTATTGCAAAAATATTAGACTGCGCGGAAATGGACATGATGACAAGACGCTTGAATGAACAGGAAGAAACCAAATTTTACGCAACATGGAACAATGTTTATGAATGGATAGATAAGAATAAAAAAATAAAGAAAGAAGAGTAGTAACAAGTATAGATATTTTAGATGATCTTTTCTTATTAAGATTTATCTTAGATTTAGTTTACATAGATAGAATAGAAATTTGTTTTTTCTAAAGATTTTTTGACTTGAAATTAATTAGAAACTTTTATATGACAGTTAATTTTTTTACCAGATATTTTTTGTATTAGTAGCATTGAATTAGATATTCAATTGTGTATTCCTTTTTCTGTATCTGCAATTATACTTTTGAGAAGAGCAGGGATGATACATCCCTACAATGTATGTTAAATGTTTGTAAGTTTGTTTGTCATTTTAAAGAAAATTAATAAAAAGATTTGAAAAAAAAAAAAATTTGGAACTGGCAACCTAAAAAAAATATAAATGAAAATAATTGCATACAGCTTGGGGTGGGTGGGTGGGGGCTTTTCTGAGCAAAATAAAATACTGAACATTAATTTTTTCATTTCATTTTTCATTTAGTTGTGATAAGGAAAATTCAAATTAGTAATCCAATACAAAAAGTTTTCAAAAAAGGTGGAACTGGCAGCCCAATCTATATAAATGAAAATAAGTGCACACAGCCAGGGAGGGGGGAGGCCCATTTCTGAGCAAAATAAACAACTAAGCTTTACTTTTTTTGTTTCATTTTAATTTTTTTTATGGTCAGAAATGTTCAAACTAGTAATCCAATCCAAAACGTTTTCAAAAAAGTTGGAACTGGCCACCTAACCTAGATAAAAATGAACAAAATTCCACACAGAACCGGGAAGGGGGGGGGGGGCTTTTCTGAGCAAAATAAATAAATAAGCATTTATTTTTCATTTCATTTTTCATTTCACTGTGTTCAGAAATGTTCAATTTAGTATACCAGTGAAAAACATTTTAAAAAAAAAACAAATTTAAGTAGCTAAAATAATCCATTTTTAGTCAAGGTCATACTGACCCGGAAACAGTACAAGTGTGACTTTTTTGCCAGCAAAAACTAAGTCCCCTCCCCAAATACTCATAGAAAGAACCCCTCAAATGATGCAAAGTCATGAAATTTCAAGTTTCAGATATGCAGGGAATTTTTTTTACAGGGTCTCAAACTTTGTTTCGGGTCAGATACGACCTGAACAGAACAGCAGGATTAAGGCTTTCCTGATAAGTTTTATGCTTAAGACCTTCAACCATTTTTGTAGCCCGGCTTTGGACCCGTTCAATTTTATCAATATCTTTTTGTCTGCTAATACAATACTCAGATTGAGGATTGCTTTTCTGCAAGTACATTATTTTACATTTGGAAACATTATACTGCAGTTTCCATTGCTTTGACCATGGATGCCTCCAGGAATATCAACCCTATTGTACACTTTAGAGTCATCGGCAAATAGGCAAACCTTCCCTACCAAACCTTCCCCTATGTCACTCACAAACATATTAAAAAGAATAGGCCCCAGAACAGACCCTTGTGGCACACCACTTGTAACCAGGCTCTGCTCAGAATACTCGCCATTAACAACAACTCTCTGATATCTATGCTCAGTCAGCTGCAAATCTACTGAATGATCCAGGGATTAAGTCCAATCTTCACTAATTTATCTATCAGCTCTTTATGTGGAGCCGTATCAAAGGCTTTGCTAAAGTCCAGATAGGCAATATCCATGGCACCACCTTCATCCAACACCTTTGTAACATATTCAAAGAAATCAATGAGATTAGTCTGACATGATTTGCCCTCAATAAAGCCATGGTGGTTTGGGTCCAATAGGTTATTGGTTTTTAGGTGCTGATTTAAGAGTCTCCATCATTTGGGACTTCCGGTTTGGCTGCATGTGGTGAAGCAGCTGCAGGAGGGATCTCTCCCCCCTGTGGCAACTTTTTCTTCTGATTCCTGAGACCTTTCGGGGCACAGATCGTTTGGAGGATGACGTGGACAAGGAGGGACAATCCAGGCATCGATTGACAAAGGCATTTTACAATCGGTGCAAAGGACACCCTCCCTATCAGGGATCAAAAGCGCCTGTCTCAGCTGTCATCAGTATGGCGGGTCCGAAACTTCAAGGAGCCATGGCAGAGGGAGGCAAGTGAGACACGCAGATCTTTCCATTCCTCGGCAAACTGATATTGTATACTGCATACTGTGAATATTTAGTAGAACAGTTTTCAGCACAGTAAACTATAAACTTTGGGGGGGGGGGGAAGGAAGAGATGGCTTCATAAGGAGATCGAGGGAAATTGCCTTACACGTTACGAAAAGCAGCGATGGTGAGGGGGAGAAGAGGCGCCGACATTTTACTGTGCTCAGGATTCTGATTTCCTCGGAATAAAGCACAGGTCTCCAAGTGGAGCCGACAACTTTCCCCAAGAGGCTTTTCATATTATCATATTGTATTACATAAACTATATAAATCTTAATCCGAGGTATTTGAACTGCTTGAACTGTTTGAATTATCCGATCGGGTTTATTCCTTTTTCCGATCTTAGCCGTGCGGTTTGACAGTCAGCTGAGAACGGAAGCGGCTAGGAACAGAAAGCAGACTGGAGGTTTAAACTGCCGATATAAGAGACACTAAGGTTTTGGGTTTGTCGTGTTGCATAAGGACTCGGAGGAGACCATAAGGACTATAAGAATTACAGTGGAACCCCAACATACGAGCTGCTCTACTTGCAAGCAACTCGAGATAAGAGCTGGGAGGGGAGAGATATTTTGATTCTACTTACGAGCCCAAATTCGGGGTACGAGTGTTTTTTCCGCCGCCGCCAGGCTCCGCCCAGCTGTCATTTTTTAGAGAAGCGAGAAGCGGAGGAAGAGCTGGATGCTGGCGGCAGCGGAGGAAGGCGAATGCGGCTTGGAAGCTGGGAGGGGGGTGGAATATGGGAGGAGAGAGGCAGCCTCCAGAGCTAAGTGGCCAAAGATGTTCCGCCCCCCTCCCAGCTTCCAAGCCGCATTCGCCTTCCTCCGCTGGGAAGAAGCAAGCGATCCGGGACTGCCTCGTTTCCTCTTCCCGCCGCCGCATTCAGAGCCCGAGAGGGGGAAAGAGAAGAATGGAGAGAGAGCCGCGCGTGTGTCGGTGTGGCGGCGGCGGAGGAAGGGGAATGCGGCTTGGAAGCTGGGAGGGGGGCGAATGTCTTTGGCCACTTAGCTCTGGAGGCTGCCTCTCTCCTCCCATATTCCGCCCCCCTCCCAGCTTCTCAGCGTCTTTGGCCACTGTCCTCCGCTGCCGCCAGCATCCAGCTCTTCCTCCGCTTCTCGCTTCTCTAAAAAATGACAGCCGGGCGGAGGCTGGCGGCGGTGGAGGAAGGCGAACGTCTTTGGCCACTTAGCTCTGGAGGCTGCCTCTCTCCTCCCATATTCCGCCCCCCTCCCAGCTTCCAGCTCTTCCTCCGCTTCTCGCTTCTCTAAAAAATGACAGCCGGGCGGCGGCTGGCGGCGGCGGAGGAAGGCGAACGTCTTTGGCCACTTAGCTCTGGAGGCTGCCTCTCTCCTCCCATATTCCGCCCCCCTCCCAGCTTCCAGCTCTTCCTCCGCTTCTCGCTTCTCTAAAAAATGACAGCCGGGCGGAGGCTGGCGGCGGCTGGGAGGGAGGCGAACGTCTTTGGCCACTTAGCTCTGGGGGCTGCCTCTCTCCTCCCATATTCCGCCCCCCTCCCAGCTTCCAAGCCGCATTTGCCTTCCTCCGCCGCCGCCAGCCTCCACCCGGCTGTCATTTTTTAGAGAAGCGAGAAGCGGAGGAAGAGCTGGATGCTGGCGGCAGCGGAGGACAGTGGCCAAAGACGCTGAGAAGCTGGGAGGGGGGCGGAATATGGGAGGAGAGAGGCAGCCTCCAGAGCTAAGTGGCCAAAGACATTCGCCCCCCTCCCAGCTTCCAAGCCGCATTCCCCTTCCTCCGCCGCCGCCACACCGACACACGCGCGGCTCTCTCTCCATTCTTCTCTTTCCCCCTCTCAGGCTCTGAATGCGGCGGCGGGAAGAGGAAACGAGGCAGTCCCGGATCGCTTGCTTCTTTCCCAAGCAGCCGGCTTGCTGGCCGGGGAAGCAAGCGATCCGGGACTGCCTCGTTTCCTCTTCCCGCCGCCGCATTCGAGCCCGAGAGGGGGAAGAGAAGAATGGAGAGAGAGCCGCGACACACCGACACACGCGCGGCTCTCTCTCCATTCTTCTCTTTCCCCCTCTCGGGCTCTGAATGCGGCGGCTGGAAGAGGAAATGAGGCAGTCCCGGATCGCTTGCTTCTTTCCCAAGCAGCCGGCTTGCTGGCCGGGGAAGCAAGCGATCCGGGACTGCCTCGTTTCCTCTTCCCGCCGCCGCATTCGAGCCCGAGAGGGGGAAAGAGAAGAATGGAGAGAGAGCCGCGACACACCGACACACACCGACGTTTTAAAACAGCCGCGCCACAGCGGGACGTTTCTGGCAGGGCTCTGCCAGGCGATCCCTTCTACCCCCTCCGAAGGTCGCATTTGCGATCGGATCGGGCCCGGATGGCCCGATCCATGAACAGGGGGCTCTCCTCTGCCCGAGGACCCATCGCCAGGACTCCGGAGGCAGCGGTTCGCCCCGCAGCTTCGGAGACGGGAGAACCGCTCCTCTTTGCCTAAGAGGACCGGCCAGCGCTTTCTCCCCTCACCCAGCGGGAAGAAGGAAAAATCCAAGAAGTGAAAGTACAAAATATCTTGATTGAAAAAGAATATAGCAGAGAAAGGACCTAAGGTAAAAAATTTCCGTTGCGTTTCGTGTTCAAAAGCAGAAGATCGTGAAAGTTTTAAGTAAAAGTCTTTTTTTCTTCAGGGAGAAAGTGAAAGTTTTTCCCTGTTTGAACTCATCCGCAAATAACAGCCGGATCTAATTTTTTTTTACTTTTACTTTTCCATCTTGAACGTGAACTTTGGAACCTATAAAATAATTTCCTGACTTTATGGTTTAACAAAATAGCTTAAATTTGACATGACTATTTAGAAAATTTTAACTGCTAAAGGAAATTACTAGTGATGACTAGAATTTGTTTTTGATAGATTGTTAAAATCATAATGTTCTGGGCTTAAATCTTGAAGCGGAGGAATACAGTCTTGCTGCCTTTTTTTTTCCCCTCTCTTGTTGCTCTTTTTCACAACATGAAATAATTCAATAACTATGAACTAAATGGAATCTAGAAGAGATTGAAATCACTTCTTTTTTGGATTACTTACTATTGGATTAACCTATTTGGATTACTTGCTGAGCCTTTCTGGATTATCTGCTGACTTCTTTTGGATTATTTGTTGAGAATTCTTTTGTTTAACATCTGCCCTGCTGCACGGAAATTAACTTGACTCCATCTTGGGATTTGTTTCTTTGTTCCTGCCTTTAACTTGGAAAATAAATGACTTCATTTCGAACACAAGAAAGCTTTTGATTTGTCTTTCTCCTTGAACCTTGAATTGAAATCAAATACAACCTCCCGCCCTCAAACGTATCCCAGCCATAGAAACTGAAACCAGACTCAGAACACATATTGCAAAACAATCAAGTAGCCTGCAAGCTCCAACTACTCAGGATATCACACCTAATCAACAACCATTAACTAATCAGCATACTTCAGCTACATCAACGACCCCAGATGTTACCCCACTGACTCACCAGGAAGTTTCTACACAGCAGGCAATTGCTGAGCCATCAAACCACACCCAGCCACCAGTATTTATAGAAGGAAGGCAGCTTAGGTCTCGCAGTGTTCGCCTTAGAACAAGGACAGAAACACCAGCCTGAAGATGATGAGTGGGACTTCATCGAAAAAAGTTGATACCAGGCATGCTCTCAAAAGATAAATCTGCATTGCAACCAACTCTACAAACTATCCAAGATAATAATAAAGTCGAAGCTAGATCACAACATGAAGATTTGAAAGCTGAAACAGGTGAGATGAAAGCAGGGATGTGACATATGGATGAAAAAATTGAAAACATACAACAGACACTGCAGGAAAATGAACACAGACTAAAAACTGTGGAAGGAAAAATAGAAAAGGTAGAGCAAAAGATGGAGGACATTGAAGAACGCAATGAGGTCACAAGAAGAAGTTTGGACAAGGCCATAGGATATCTAAAATTAGAATGTGCCTTGTAGGGACTAAGATTTCAGACCATCGTAGAAGAAAAAGATGAGGATTTAGGAGCAAAGATGACAGAAATATTGGCAGAGATTCTGCAGATGGATCCACAAGAAATAATCAAAGAAATTGATGATTACCGGATCCAAACCAGCTTTACTTGTAATCTCCCTATTAAATTCGCCAAAAAATTAATAAGAGATGAAATTCTAAGCTGGACAAGAAACCAAAACTGAACTATTAAGGGCAAAGAAAACATAACCTTCCGCTGGCTTATTCCAGAGGGGTTATCCTTAAAATAGAAAATATTGAACAAGCTAGGGAGTTCTACAACAAAAGTGGGCTAAACAAAGTAGAATTAACAAGCAAGGATAGCAGAAGAACCAAAGAAGACCTGGAAGCGACTAGCCAAGAGGAGGGTACTGTGCAAGAAAAACAAAAAGGAGCCAGAAAGAAACAACCACCACAAGAAGAAATACAAACCCATAGATTGAGAGAACACTGAGACACTAAGAGATAATACAAATAAAGATGTCAGAAGATTTTAAAATAATTTCAATTAATGTTAATGGTTTAAACAATCCTAAAAAATACAAAACTTAGGAAACAAAGAGCCAAGGTGATCATCTTGCAAGAAGTCCATATTAAGAAAGCCAACAATTTTTTTTTACAGAATCCCAGATGAGATAGATTATACACCTGCCTCGATGACCAAAAGAAAAGATGCTTAGCCATATATGTAGATAAATCAATAGAGTCCAAACAACTATACAAAGACCAAGACGGTAGGGTACTAATATTTCGTTTAGAGATTGACCACAAGCCCCTTGCCATCATATCCATTTACGCCCCCAATGAAAATCAAAAGAAATTCTATGAAAAATTACACAAAAAGATATTAGAATTAGAGATTGAAAATAAAATTGTAATTGGAGATTTCAATGCAATTGCCAATGCCAAAGATGACTATTCTTGGCGGGGGGGGGGGGGTAGAGAAAAGGGAAGGAAAACAATTCTTTCTACAACATTTTGTAAAATGAATGAAGAACTAGAGCTAAAAGATATTTGGCGGGAAAGGCACCCTCGGTAAAACAATACACCTTCTATTCAATCCCTCATAAGATCTGAACTAGAACAGATATGGCTTGGGTGTCAGCGCATATGCGAGATGAAGTAAAAAGTATTGAGATAGAAACTAACAGTTGGGCGGACCACAATCCATTGATGATGATATGGAAGGGTGCTAAAAAACAAAATGATTGGAAAATGAATTGTAACATACTGTATAGAGACAAATATTTTATAATCCACATTCAAGAGGGATATTGGCCTATAATTTTCTATTTTTCCTTTTCCATATATAGAATGGATAGAAAAAGAAATGGAATTTTTTTTATAACTAAATAAAAATAAGAAAGCATCACCACAAAATTTATGGGATACAACTTGTTGTGGTTGGCTCTGGGCCAACTCCTGCTCCAAGGACTGTGGGGGTTGATGTGGGAGAATCCTCACATTATCAGAGGCCAGTTTTACTGTCAACAGCTTCCGACAGCCAGCGAAGCGTCTGTGTCAGGGGAAGATTCTAGTGAAGTAGGATCAACGGAGGAGGTAATTACAGGGAGCTCATTAGCTAATTACCCCATTAGTGAAACATCATCATCATCATTATCATTGTTAGGTTCAGCAGAGGAGGCATTCATAGATGTTTGCAGAAAAAGAGGCAGTATCAGCAACTAGATCAAAAATTAAAAGGGGTAGAAAGGGAGTTACAAAATGACCCCACTAATGACAAAGTTAAAGGGAAAATGAATTTATTAAAACATAAAATAAAGTTAATTGAAAAAGAAGAAACAGTGACAAAAATAAAAAGGGCAAAACAAGATTATTTTGAAAATGCGAACAAACCTGGTTGTAGATTGGCTTACAAATTAAGAAAACAAAAAGAATCTAAAATAATTAATAAATTAGAAGATAAAGAGGGAATGATAAGATATAGGGCAGATGAAAAAAAAAGCAAGAGCACTAGAATTTTATAAACAATTATACCAATATGAAGTGGTCAATGATACAGAAATCAAAAACTTTCTAGACTCATTTTGACAGATGAACAACAACAAAGACTGACCAACAAACAATCAAAAGACAGAAGAATAATAAAGCTACCGGCCCAGACGCAATACCAGCAGAGTTTTACAAATTAGATAGTAATATAGTTACAGTGAATACGTTAGAGATCTTCAATAAAATAGTTTTAGATGCAAAAATTCCAATATCCTGGTCTGAAGCTTTGATCACATTAATACCAAAATCAGGAACATCAAAGGAAAAAATAGAAAATTACAGACTAATATCCCTCTTGAATGTGGATTATAAGATATTTGTCTCTATATATTCAACCAGACAGCAGGCAGATAAAAAATAATTTTAGGATGATCATAAACACTTTAGAAAATTATGAGTATCATACTGAAAAACAAATGTCACTAATCTTTTTAGATGCAAAAGAAGCCTTTGATAATGTTAATTGGAGATTACTAACATTACAACTAGAAAGGATGAATTTCGGTGCCAATTTTTGTAAACTGATCGATTCCATATATGTCAAAAAACAGCTAAAATTATAATAAATGGGGAACAAACTGATAAATTTGAGATATATAAAGGAGTTAGACAGGGTTGCCCTCTGTCCCCTCTTTTATTTATATTTATATTGCTTGTCATTTTTTGTCATTCCCCTCCCCCTTGCATCTATTTACTATGCAAGACCATACAAGAACTGCGCCCCTAGTGGGAAGATTGTATAAGACAGCAGACTTTAAGACTCTAAGACTTTATGGAAGAACTATAGAGCAGTGTTTTTCAACCAGTGTGCCACGGCACACTGGTGTGCCACGAGACATGGTCAGGTGTGCTGCGAAGCTCAGATTCCGAGATCGGAAGCTGAGCTTTATTCTTCCCGCCCTCCTTTTCGCGTCTTTGGGGCCCAGCGGGAGAGCACTGGCAGCAGCGGCATTGAATAGTAGCCGAGGTGGCGGCTGCGAGCGGGTGCTCCAGGTCAGTGGCACTAGCAGCGCCCCGCCCAGCTGGAGATTCCCTGGCGGCACCAGGTAGTAGCCGGCAATGTAGCACCCTTTTCCAGGGCTGCGCAAGGAGCCAGGCATTGGAGTTTGGGGTGGGGAGCAACGAAAGTGCGGAGGCCGGTGCCACAGCCACCCCCACCTCCCAGTGCCTCCGGCCCCCTCGCGCCCCCGGCTTCTCGCCACTGACGCCCGTCCGCCCGCCCAATCCACCCCTTTCTCCAGCTCCTCCCGCAGCGGTGGCTGCAACGGCAGCGAGAGAAAACCTTACAGCGGAGGTCGGCGAAGGTTCTTTGGAATGTTGGGGGCGCGTGCGCGCGTGCTCCCCATCCCCCTGCCAGCCCACCCGGAACATTTAAAATAAGAAAAAGCTTTGCCGGCCTCCACAGAGAAGAAAGGAAGAGAGAGAACAAGAGAGAGAACGAAAGGAAGAGAGAGAAAGAGAGAGATAGCAAGAGAGACAGAATGAGAGAGAGAACGAGAAAGACAAAGACAGCAAGAGGGGGAAGGAGGGAGAGAGAAAGAGAGCAAAAGAGAGGAAGGAAGGAAGAGATAGCAAGAGAGACAGAATGAGAGAGAGAAGAAAGAAAGAAAGACAGCAAGAGGGGGGAAGGAGGGAGAGAAAAAGAGAGCAAAAGAGAGATGAAGGAAGAGAGAAAGAAAGAGATAGCAAGAGAGACAGAATGAGAGAGAGAAAGAGAAAGAAAGAAGAAAGAAAGAGAGAGAGAGACAGCAAGAGGGGGGAAAGGGAGAGAGAAAGAGAGCAAAAGAGACAGGAAGGGAGAAAGAAAGAGGGATGCAGAGAGAGAGAAAGAGAAAGAGAGACAAAGAGGGAGGGAAAGAGAAATAGAGCAAAAGGGAGGAAGAGAGATTTTTTTGTCCAAACCTTTTTGCCCCCCCCCCTCAATGTTCCCCAGGATTTTGAAAATGTAAATAATGTGCCGCAGCTCAAAAAAGGTTGGGAAACACTGCTATAGAGGACATTATACCTGGATTGATAGATTGACTGATGATTGACTAGTGACTAAGATCTGATTTTATATTCATCCATACTAACTGATTATGAATTTTACATTATATATATATATATTACATATTTTTATTAGCGTTTTAATCATTGCTAATTTAATCTATACTTTAATTAAATTATTGGGGGGGCTTTTTAACTGATGGATAACGGGTGGGTATAATAATGTGTATGGAATGTATGATTGGTATGAGTGGGATGGTTGGGGTGGGTGGGGTTATGGTATGGATGAGGTGAATGGAAATGGTATGAATGATACATTTGGCCAACCTGATGCTAGAGAGGCAGGAGGGGAGAGGGCACCTATCTCTGGGGTGGCAGAGGGTCAGAATATTCGGGTACTGCTGGGGAGAGGCAGATATAGCGGGAGCCATGGAGCTAGCCATTCCAGGGGAATGAGAGACCGCTGCTTAATAGCGATCCCATGTTCCGGCTCTGTGAGCTCAACCCAGGGAACTGATGACGAGTGTAATTCTGGCCCTGGGCTCAGACTGCTCCTACTCAATGCCAGGTTGGTGGAAAATAAAGCTCTCCTCATCCTGGATTTGATCCTGGAGGAGGAGGCTGACCTGGCATGTGTGACTGAAACCTGGCTGGGCCCAGAGAGGAGTTCCTCTCTCTGAAATCTGCCCAACCGGGTTTCAGATATGGCATCAGCCTCAACCCCAGGGAAGCGGGGGAGTGGCTATTATAGCCAGAGAGAGCCTTTCCCTGCGTATACTTGTTGCTCCAGAGATTGTGGGTTGTGAGTCTCTCCTGGTGAAGTTGCACTTAGGGGTTCAGGTGGGCTTGTTGCTCACGTACCTGCCTCCAAGCTGCGTGTCAACAGCCCTGCCTGTGCTGCTCGAAGAGGTAGCCGGACTGGCAGTGGGGCTCCCCAGACTTATTGCCTTGGGGGACTTTAACTTACTGTTGCTCGGTGAAAGCTCTGGGCTAGCACAGGAGTTCAAGGCCACGACAGCCATGGACCTGACTAGTACAGGGTCCAACTCATGAGGGGGGGCATGCACCTGACATGGTATTCCTCTCTCAGCAACTGAGTAATGGTCTGAGACTAAGGGGTTTAGAAGTGTTGCCTTTGTCATGGTCAGACCATTTCCTACTGCGGCTTGACTTCCTGGCTCCAATCCTCCCCCGCAGGGAGGCGAAGCCAACTAGGTAGTTCCGCCCCAGACGCCTGATGGACCCAGAGGGCTTTCAAAGGGAGCTTGAGGTTGTACCAGATGCACTCATCCACAGTTCGGCAAAGTCTCTTGCCATGGCCTAGAATAAGGCTGCAACGGAGGCTCTTGACTGGATTGCGCCGTTGCGACCCTCCTGTGGCACTAGACCACTTAGAGCTCCAGGGTTCAACGAGAAGTTCCGGGAGTTGAAACGCCAGAAGAGTTGTCTAGAGCAGTGTTTTTCAACCGGTGTGCCACGAAGCTCAGCTTCTGAGACCGGAAGCTGAGCTTTATTCTTCATGCCCAGCTGGAGTTTCCCTGGCGGGAGCGGCAACTAATGTCCTTTGGGGCCCGGTGGGAGGGCACTGACAGCGAGAACGGGAGGCTGCTGGCTGCAGCAGCCCCAGGCAGTCGCCGGGGGATGGCGGCGGCAAGCAAGAGCTCCAGGGCGGAGGCACCGGCAGCGCCCTGCCTAGCTGGAGCTTCCCAGCGGAGGTGGCAACAAGTGTCCTTTCAGGCCCGGCGAGAGGGCAATGGCAGTGGGAACGGGAGGCTGCAGGCTGCAGTGGCCCCGGGCAGTCGCCGGGGGATGGCGGCGGCGAGCAAGAGCTCCAGGGCGGAGCCACTGGCAGCACCCCGCCCAGCTGGAGCTTTCCTGGCGGGGGTGGCAACAATTGTGCTTTGGGGCCCGACGGGAGGGCAATGGCAGTGGGAACAGGAGGCTGCCGGCTGCAGTGGCCCCGGGCAGTCGCCGGGGGATGGCGGCAGCGAGAGCTCCAAGGTGGAGGCACCGACAGTGGTGGACGTGCTGCTGGATGCCGTACATGCTGGCGCTGCAGGGCTGGCACTGACTCGCTGGCTGGGCCGGAGGTGCCAGCACTGCAGCGCCAGCATGTACAGCGTCCAGCTGCACATCAAACCGCCACCGTCGGTGCCTCCACTTTGGAGCTCCCTCTCGCTGCCGCCATCCCCCGGCGACTGCCCGAGGCCGCTGCAGCCGGCAGCCTCCTGTTCCCGCTGCCATTGCCCTCCCACCGGGCCCAAAAGGACAAGCAGCACGTCCAGCAGCACATCCAGCTGTCGCCGTCAGGGCTCCCACTCGGAGTCAATCATAGCCATCCCCCGGCTACTGCCTGATGCCATTGTTGCCGGCGTGGTGTAATGAGAGAGAAAGAGAGAGAGAAAGAAAGCGAGATAGCAAGAGAGAGAGAGAAAGAGAGATAGCAAGAGAGAGAAAGAGAGATAGCAAGAGAGAAAGAGAGAGATAGCAAGAGAGATAGAGAGAAAGAGATAGTAAGAGAGAAAGAGAAAGAGAGAGATATAGCAAGAGAGACAGAGAGAGAAAGAGAGCAAGAGAGACACACACAGAGAGAAAGAGATAGCAAGAGAGACAGAGAGAGAGAAAAAGAGAAAGAAAGCAAGAGAGAGAGAGAGCAAGAGAGGGGGGAAGGAGAGAGAGAGCAAGACATAGAAGGAGGGAAGGAGGGAGAGAGAAAGAGGAAGGGAGAAAGAAAGAGGGATGGAGAATGAAAGAAAGGAAGGAAGAGCGAGAAAGAGGGAGGGAGAGAGAGAGAAATAGAGCAAAAGGGAGGAAGAGAGGTTTTAGCCCCCCCCCCCCGCTCCATGTTCCCCAGGATTTTGAAAATATGAAAAATGTGCCACGGCTCAAAAAAGGTTGGGAAACACTGGTCTAGAGTAGCAATGGAGGAAGAGTAAGTCCGAATCCAACCGAAAACTTGTAAGAACTCATATTAAGACTTACAAAATGGCGCTCAAGGTGGCAAGATGCGTGTATCTTGATTGCATCAGCAGAATCTCGCTTGGCAGCTGTTTAGGGTGACCCGCTCCCTTCTTAACTAGAGGGGAGTTGGGGAGCCCTTGCAGAGCAATGCCGAGGACTTTAACACATTTTTCGCTGATAAAGCCGCTCGGATCCGGGCGGACCTCGACTCCGATTGGATAACAGAGTCGACTGACAACGAATCAGTCGAGGTGAATGGGGCCTGTCCTTGTCTATCTGTTTGGGAAGAGTTTGATCTGGTGACACCTGATGAAGTGGACAAGGCCACTGAAGCTGTGAGCTCCGCCACTTGTTTGCTGGATCCGTGTCCCTCCTGGCTGGTCTCGGCCAGCAGGGAGGTGACACGGAGCTGGGTCCAGGAGATTGTCAACGCTTCTTTGGGGAGGGGGTCCTTCCTGGCTTCCTACAAGGAGGCACTTGTGCACCCCCTCCTCAAGAAGCCTTCCCTGAACCCAGCCGTGCTTAATAACTACCGTCCAGTCTCCAACCTTCCCTTTATGGGGAAGGTTGTTGAGAAGGTGGTGGCGCTCCAGCTCCAATGGTCCTTGGAAGAAGCCGATTATCTAAGCCCTCAGCAGTCGGGTTTCAGCCCAGCTACAGCACGGAAACTGCTTTGGTCGTGTTGATGGATGATCTCTGGCGAGCCTGGGACAGGGATTTATCCTCTGTCCTGATGCTTCTTGACTTCTCAGCGGCTTTCGATACCATCGACCATGGTATCCTTCTGCGCCGGCTAGAGGGGTTGGGAGTGGGAGGCACTGTCCTTCAGTGGTTCTCCTCCTACCTCTCCAGTCGGTCGCAGTCGGTGTTAGTGTGTGTGTGTGTGTGTCAGAGGTCGACCTCTAGGTTTCTCCCTTGTGGGGTACCTCAGGGGTCAGTTCTCTCCCCCCTGCTATTCAATATCTACATGAAACTGCTTGGCGAGATCATCCAGCGGCATGGGGTGAGGTATCATCAGTATGCCAATGATACCCAGCTGTACATCTCCACCCTATGTCCAGTCAACGAAGCAGTGGAAGTGATGTGCCGGTGCCTGGAGGCTGTTGGGTTCTGGATGGGTGTCAACAGACGCAAACTTAACCTGTGGGGGGATTATTGACCCCCCTCAGAGAGGGTCCGCAACTTGGGCATCCTCCTCAATCCACAGCTTACATTAGAGAACCATCTTTCAGCTGTGGCGAGGGGGAGTTTGCCCAGGTTCGCCTGGTGCACCAGTTGTGGCCCTATCTGGACCGGGACTCACGGCTCACAGTCATTCATGCCCTCATCACCTCGAGGTTCGACTATTGTAATGCTCTCTAAATGGGGCTACCTCTGAAGAGTGTTCGAAAACTTCAGATTGCGCAGAGTGCAGCTGCGAGACCAATCATGGGCTTCCCCAGGTACGCCCATGTTACACCAACACTCCACAGTCTGCATCGGTTGCCGATCGGTTTTAAGAGAACTGTCTGAGACAGCTTATCTACAATTTTGTTCAGGAAACTATCTTTACTGCCCAAAAGCAATATCAGTAAATCTGACTAATCCCAACATTTATTACAAAAGCGAGTATCTCAATATATCCTTTTGTAGCAGTTTCCATCATTTTCCAACCATAGTTGATTGGAGGGGGGGGGGTGTTTCCTGTTGTTTTCAGCCTGGAAGTGAAATCTGTGGCATCTCACTATGATACTATATGCTGTATTCCAAGTGTAAGGCCATACTTGAAATACTGCATTCGGTTTTGGTCGCGATGGAGCAAAAAGGATGTTCAGAGACTCTAGAAAACATCTTCCCACCTTGTAGACAGTACTTCCATAAACCAAGAATAACCATAAACAACTTCTACATCTAGTATCTACTTCAGGAAATACAGATCAGTTTGACATGCCTTGATTGTCAATGAATTATCTCCTTTCAGTCTCTCTAGGACTTTCAGCTGACTTGCACCTAAAGGAGGTTGTTTGGATTTTTTATTTTTTGGGAAATGTTACTTTCTTTATAGTATCCTCATTTGCTGCATGATTGAGTTAATTAATATTTACTACAGTTAGTTTGAGGACAATGATTGAATCTTCATATGCAAAGTACGTTTGGCCTCATCTGCCAGCTCAATGGAAAATTAAATTTAGAACATGAACACTCGATTTGAAAACTACCGTGTTTCCCCGAAAGTAAGACAGTGTCTTACTTTCTTTTTATCCCCAAAAGCCCCACTATGTCTTACTTTCGGGGTATGTCTTATATTTGAAAAAAAATTGTCAATTTTTTTGTTTTAACCATAAAATTAACATTTATTAACAATCTGAACAGTATTGTATTCACCACAAAACAGCAGATGATACCCCAGTATGCCAGTGTGTATGTTTTACTGATGTATGATTAATACTGTGTGCATTACCGTATTTTAAGCAGGAGGCGGCAGTGACAAGTGCAGGGGACGGCGCGGTGACGTATGGAGAGGGGGACGGCGCGGTGACATATGGAGAGGGGGGCGGCGCAGAACTGCGCAGGAGGCGGCGCTCATTAAGATCAGAGGGAGGTGGCAGACGCGGCGACGTATGGAGAGGGGGACGGTGCGGACGTGGGCAGGAGGCGGCGCGCAGCTAGATGAGAGGGAGGCGGCAATACCCCCGTGTTTCCCCGAAAGTAAGACATATGTCTTACTTTCGGGGTACGGCTTATATTAGCCGACCCCCCTGAAACCCCCAATACGTCTTACAATCGGGGGTGTCTTACTATCGGGGAAACAGGGTAAAAGTCCTTTATTTTTCTAACAAAATCCTTCCTTCCTCTGTCCCTCCATTCATTTCATTCATCCTTCCTTCCTTCCTTGATCCCTCCATTTCTCCTTCCTTCCTTCTTTCTTTCCTTCCTTCTTTCCTTCCTTCCTCCATTTCTCCTTTCTTCCTTTCTCTCCACTTCTCTTTCTCTTTTCTTTTCTCTCTTTCTCACAAAAATTTCTGCGCCCTGCCGTGCGCTTCAGAGGGGGGGGGGAGGGGAGAGGCTTCGAAGCAAACGCCCAAATTATCAATCTGTATTTAAAGTATGCTCAGCATTTAACAAAGCCAATATCTAAAAAATATGAGAGAATTCTTGAAAAATGAGATGACTCCAAATAAGAGGGTAGTTTTTTATGAGGGTGAGTTGTTGTTGTTGTTGTTGTTGTTGTTGTTGTTGTTGTTATTATTATTATTATTATTATTATTTATTAGATTTGTATGCCGCCCCTCTCCGAAGACTCGGGACAGCTCACAACAGCAAAACAGTACAAATCCAATAGTTAAAAACAATTTAAAACCCTTAATATAAAAAACAATCATACATCTCAGACAAACCAGACATAAAATGGAATGGCCCAGGGGTATCAATTTCCCCATGCCTGACGGCAGAGGTGGCTTTTAAAGAGTTTGTGAAAGACAAGGAGGGTGGGGGCAATCCTAATCTCCGGGAGGAGTTGATTCCAGAGGGTCGGGGCCGCCACAAAGAACCCTTCTTCCCCAGGGTCCTGCCAGACAACATTGTTTCGTCGACGGGACCTGGAGAAGGCCAACTCTGTGGGACTTAACTGGTCGCTGGGATTTGTGCGGCAGAAGGCGGTCCCAGAGATATTCTGATCTGATGCCATGAATGGCTTTATAGGTCATAACCAACACTTTGAATTGTGACCAGAAACTGATCAGCAACCAATGCAGACTGCGGAGTGTTGGTGTAACATGGGCATACCTGGGAAAGCCCATGATTGCTCTTGCAGCTGCATTCTGCACGATCTGAAGTTTCCGAACACTCTTCAAAGGTAGCCCCATGTAGAGAGCATTACAGTAGTCAAACCTCAAAGTGATGAGTGCATGAGCCGTGACTCCCAGTCCAGGTAGGGCCGCAACTGGTGCACCAGATGAACCTGGGCAAATGCCCCTCTCACCCCACCTGAAAGATGGTTCTCTAATGAGAGCTGTGGATCGAGGAGGACACCCAAGTTGTGGACCCTCTCTGACGGGGTCAGTAATTCCCCCCCCAGGGTAATGGATGGACAGATGGAATTGTTCTTGGGAGGCAAAACCCACAGCCACTCAGTCTTATCAGGGTTGAGTTTGAGTCTGTTGACACCCATCCGGACCCTAACAGCCTCCAGGCACCAGCACATCACTTCCGCTGCTTTGTTGACTGGACATGGGGTAGAGATGTAGAGCTGGGTATCATCAGTATACTGATACCTCACCTCATGCCCCTGGATTATCTCACCCAGCGGTTTCATGTAGATACTAAATAGCAGGAGAAAAAGGACTGACCCCTGAGGTACCCCACAAAGGAGAAACCTAGAGGTCAACCTCTGACCCCCACTAATACCGACTGCGACCGACTGTGTCTGACTGGAGAGGTAGGAGGAGAACCACTGAAGGACAGTGCCTCCCACTCCCAACTGCTCCAGCCGGTGCAGAAGGATACCATGGTCGATGGTATCGAAAGCCGCTGAGAGGTCAAGAAGCACCAGGACAGAGGATAAACCCATGTCACGGGCCCGCCAGAGATCATCCATCAACACGACCAAAGCAGTTTCCGTGCTGTAGCCGAGCCTGAAACCCGACTGTTGAGGGCCTAGATAATTCTTCCAAGTACCACTGGAGCTGGAGCACCATCACTTCTCAACAACCTTCCCCATAAAGGGTAGGTTGGAGACTGGACGATAGTTGTTGAGAATGGCTGGATCCAGGGAAGGCTTCTTGAGGAGGGGACACAAAAGTGCCTCCTTGTAGGGAGCCAGAAAGGACCTCCTCCCCAAAGAACCGTTGACAATCTCCTGGACCCAGCTCGGTGTCACCTCCCTGCTGGCCGAAACCAGCCAGAAGGGACACGGATCCAGTAAACAGGTGACACAACTCACAGCTCCAATGGCCTTGTCCACTTTATCAGGTGTCACCAGATATCTCTTCCCAGACGTATGGACAAGGATGGCCCCCGAGCGACCTTATCAGCGAAAAATGTGTTAAAATCCTCGGAACTGCTCTGCAAGGGCTCCCCAACTCCCCGCTGGTTAAGAAGGGAGCTGGTCACCCTAAACAGAGCGGCCAGGCGAGATTCCACTGATGCAATCAAGGTGGCATGATACGCGCATCTTGCTAGCTTGAGTGCACTTTGTAAGTCTTAATATGAGCTCTTACAACTGTTCGATCGGATTCGGACTTACTCTTCCTCCATTGCTTCTCTAGACATCTCTTCTGGTGTTTTAACTCCCGGAGCTCCTCATTGAACCATGGACCTCTACGGGGTCTAGTGCCATAGAGAGGTCGCAACGGCGCAATCCGATCAAGAGCCTCCATCGCAGCCTTATTCCAGGCCACGGCAAGAGACTGGCGAAATGTGGACGGGTGCATCTGGTATAACCCCAAGCACCCTTTGAAAACCCTCTCGGTCCATCAGCGGTCTGGGGTGGAACCACTTAGTTGGTTCTGCCTCCCTGTGGGGGAGGATTGGAGCTAGGAAGTCAAGCCGCAGTAGGAAATGGTCTGACCATGACAAAAGCAACACTTCTAAGCCCCTTAGTTTCAGACCATTACTCAATTGCTCAGAGAGGAATACCATGTCGGGTGTGTGACCCCCCTCGTGAGTTGGACCCTGTACTACTTGAGTCAGGTCAATGGCTGTCATGGTGGCCATGCCCTCCTGCACTAGCCCAGAGGTTTCACCGAGCAACAGTAGATTAAAGTCCCCCAAGACAATAAGTCTGGGGAACCCCACCGCCAGGCCGGCTACCTCCTCGAGCAGCACAGGTAGAGCTGTTGACACCCAGCTGGAAGGCAGGTACGTGAGCAACAAGCCCACCTGAACCCCTAAGTCCAACTTCACCAGGAGGGACTCACAACCCGCAATCTCTGGAACAACAAGTCTATGCAGGCAAAGACTCTCCTTGGCTATGATAGCCACTCCTCCCCCCCCCTTCCCTGAGGTCGAGGCTGATGCCATACCTGAAACCCAGTTGGGCAAATTTCAGAGAGAGGAACTCCTCCCTCTGGGCCCAGCCAGGTTTCAGTCACACATGCCAGGTCGGCCTCCTCCTCCAGGATCAAATCCCGGATGAGGAGAGCTTTATTTATCATCAACCTGGCATTGAGTAGTAGCAGCCTGAGCCCAGGGCCAGGATTACATTTGTCACCAGTACCCAGGTTGAGCTCATGGAGCCACAACATGGGATCGCTATTAAGCAGCGATCCCTCCTTCACCTGGAATGGCTAGCTCTGTGGCTCCTGGCATATCTGCCTCTCCCCAACAGCACCAGGATATTCTGACCCTCTGCCACCCCAGAAATAGGTGCCCCCTTTCGGTGGGGGAAGTCTAAGGGGGAAAAAGGGGGGGTTAAAGAAGTTAAAGTTAAAGAAGGAATTATTTAAAGGAGAAAGGAGGGTGGGAGGGAAATATTTGTTTTATTACAATTAAAAGTGGTTGAAAGAGGAGCTAGTTGAGTGAGAACACAATCAAGGGAACGTGCCTCATGAATGGACAAGGGTTTTTCTTGTCCTCCCCCCACTTGGTGGGGGGAGCACGTGGGGAGGCACATGGGGGGGTAACAGGGGTAAGGGAAGGGGAAAAAATTAAACCAAGGGCAAAACAAGAGGGGGAAAGGGTTATTTTGGAATATTATGATTGTGTAAGATAATGGTTTTAAATGTGAATGGTTTGGGATCGGATTTGAAACGTTTTAGGATATTAAGGATGGCTAAGCAATATAAGGTGGATATTATGATTTTGACAGAAACACATAAAAGATGGGTAGGAAGGGATTAATTGATTAATGATAGAAATTCGAAATGGGTGTTTGAATCTAGAGGAATGCAAAATAGTAGAGGTACAGCGAATCTTATTCATCAGAGGGTTAACTTTGAAGAGGTTGGAATTCAGAAAGACAGAGAAGGAAGGTGGATATTTGTTAAAGGGAAAATGAATCAAAAGAAGCTGACATTAGTAGCAATTTATGCCCCAAATACGAAAACAAAACAATTTATAATAAATACTAAGAGGAAGTTAGACAACTTTATGGAGGACTCAACTTTTTTGGCAGGAGATTTTAATATGCAATTAACAAACGGGATTGGAAACAGTAGGATGTTACATTTAAACACACTTAATATGGTGGATCTTCATGCAGATATTTCAAACAGAAGTACATATTATTCAGCAAGATATCATACATTTAGCTGCATAGACTACATATTAATGAATAGAGGGGGCAATATACAAGTTAAAAAAGTAGATATTAAAAGTATTTGGTTATCAGATCATGCCCCACTATTGGCAGAATTGGAAATAGGTCAGGAACGCAATCAAAGAATTTGGAGATGTAATGCAGTTGTAACTGCTAGTGAACAAGATAAAGAGAAATTGCAAACAGAGTTATCTGAATATTTTAGAATTAATGATGTGGGTGGTATTAAACAATCATTTGTGTGGGATGCATGTAAGGCTTTTATGAGGGGACAATGTATATGTATGGAAGCAGATATTAGGAAGAGGTGGGGTAGAGAGAGGGAAAGGAAGATAAGGGAAATAGATTTGATACAAGAGCAGTTAAGATTAACTAAAATTAGGGATTGGAATAGTTTATTGAAATTGAAAAAGAAACAATTGATGGTGTATGATGAGATCAAATGAAACAAGATGAGAATGACGATGCGACAAAAAACACAGAGCTGGGAGACAAAATCAATGCAGCAAATGGCCAGATATCTGAAGATGAGGAAAGAAAAATCATGTATTTTAGCATTGAGAGACTCTAGTGGAATGGTTAGATATGGTAATGAGCAGTTAGAGAAGATAATGGGGAAATATTATGAAGATTTTTATAAAGAGGAGCAAGTGAAGATATGAGTCCCCAAGGTTGGGAAAATAGTAAGTGAAGAAGATAAACAAATTTTGAATGCAGAAATTACACAAGATGAAATTGCTAGAGTAATTAAAGGGTTAAAACACGCCAAAACTCCGGGCCCGGATGGGTTTACAGGGGAATTTTATAAAACGTATGTGAATGTATTGTTGCCGCATTTGGGGAAATGTTTCAATAATATATTGTTAAATCATTATATCCCACAGACATGGAGGTTTTCAGAAATTGTTACTATTCCGAAGATGGGTTGAGATTTAAGAGAGCCTGGGTCTTACCGTCCGATCAGTTTGGCAAATCAAGATTATAAAATATTTATGAAAATATTGGCAAATAGATTAGAAAATATTTTACCAAAAATAATTGAAGAGGATCAATATGGATTTGTGAAGGGAAGGAAAATAAGCAAACCGATTAGAAATGTAATAAATGTGATGCACCATGCTACCGTTACTAAAAGAAATTGGGAATTTTGAAATTAGATGTGTATAAAGCATTCGATAAAGTTAACCATAGTTATTTATATAAATTATGTAAGGAACTAAATATGGGGGATAAATTTTGTGAAATTATAAAAGATTTATAAAGGCAATGAAGCATATATAAAAGTGAATGGACAAAGAACGCAGAGTATTAAAATATTAAACGGCACCAAACAGGGATGTCCTTTATCTCCAAAATTATTTGTAATAGCAATAGAGATCCTAGCTAATAAGATAAGACAAGATAACACCTGGGCAGGATATAGAATAAGGGAATTAGAAATGAAAATAAACTTATTTGCAGATGATGCAATTATATTGACCCAGACCCCGATGGAGATGATTAAAGGTATAACAAATATTTTACAAGAGTTTAAACAGGAATCGGGACTGTCACTTAATATGGCAAAATCAGAGATTATGTGTTTAAATACAGGTCCGAGAGCAGATAGAAATCAGGAAAGAATCAGGGTTGAAATTAGGACTTAAAAAAATTAAATATTTGGGAATTTGGTTATTGAAAAACCCAGTGAAAATTGAGATGAATTATAGATTAATATGGAGGAAAATGTTGAAACAGATGAGGAGCTGGAAAGAGAAAAAGCTAAGGAGTCTCTCTAAAATAAGAGCTTTAAAAATGATGATAGCTCCCAAAATGATGTACCTATTTCAGGTGCTGTCAGGGGGACTATCAGCATGTAATTTTAAAGAGTAGGACAAAAAAATTAATTATTCGATTGAAGAAGATAAGAGACCAAGAATAAGGAAAAAGTGATAATTGCAAACGAAAAAGAGGGGGGATGGGGAGTTCCTTGTTTGGAGCTGTATAGGGAAGCTTTTCAAATGGAAAGGTTAATGGAGTTGCAATTATGTGAAAACAAATGGGTGAAATTGGAAAAACAGATAAACGGGATGAAGAGTAGAGAATTAATCTTTACAAAGTGGAACAGGAGTGACTTAGGTAAATTAATAGGTCCCATGAAAGGGACTGTGGAAATTTGGAAAAAATGGCAGGGGAAAATAGGATTATATAAATCTAAACTGTCATCGCTTTATGTAATAAATAGAGATAATGAAACAAATTAAAATAGGGTTATAGGAGAGTTGAAGGGAAGAGGGATAACTAAGATAGAACAGTTATATGAGAAGGATGGCAGGCCAAGTAGAAACCGTATAGAATGGTGGTTAGGTAAGGGAAGGTGGCTACAAATAAATGCAATATGTAAACATCTTAATGAAAGGGAGAATAAAGAAGTACTATTGAGGGAGGAGACAGGGTTAGAGAAAATAATAAGAGAAAAAAGTGAGGGTATAAAGGCACAAGCAACCAATATATATAAATTTCTAGTGCAGTCAGACAGGGACACGGTTGAAGGACTAAATGGTGGCAAAAAGAGATACAAGTACAGGTATAAGAGATGGAAAATATAGTAGAAAATATAAGAAAAATGAAAAATACAGGAATCAGGGAAATGAGAAGGAAAATATTACATAAGTGGTATTATACTCCCGTTCAACTCAGACACTTTCAGCAGAATGTCAGGGGTATTTGTTGGCATGGATGTCAACATAAAGGAGTGTTAATGCATATATTTTGGGAATGCCCGATAGTGCAGGAATTTTGGCAAAAAGTGCAAGAGGACATCAATAGAATGCTAAATATACAATGGACAATCACTAAGGAAATGGCAGTACTAGTTAACAGCAATGTGATGGGAGAATTTAGAGAAATAAAACAAGCAGCAATAGAAAGTGCTCAGCTGGTAATAGTTTTGGGTTGGAAGGATGCGACAAAATGGACAATGCAAAATTGGTATAGGTACATGGTGGACCATATTCAATTTGAAATTACGGATAAAAGGATAAATTTGGATAATGAAACAGAATTGAGACAACTGATGGGACGGTGGGACATGATATATGATGAGTAGAATCCGAAACCAAGCTATAAGAAATAAATTGGAATTACTCTATAATATGTAAATAGATATATTGCTCTTGGGTCAAAGTGGATTATATAAGAAACACCCCTGATTGGTGGTGGGGTATGTGTGTGTGTCGGGGTGGTGGGCACATTTCACTATGCACTGTTTTATGTTGTGTGCATATTAAACTTGTTTAAAAAAAAATTATTATTTTTTTTTTAAGAGAGATAGGTGCCCCCTCCCCTCTTGCCTCTCCAATGTCAGATGGGCCAAATATGACATTCATGCCATTCCCATTCACCTCATCCATACCATAATCCCACCCACCCCACCCATTCCAATCATTCATTCCATACATATTACTACACCCGCCCCAATTATCCATCATTTTAAAAAACCCAAATAAATTAACTAAAAGCAGTAAGCATAAAAAACAGTCAATCAATTAAACAGCAGTTCTTAAAAACAATCAGCAGCAAGATGGTGCCAGGCTCCAGGCCGGCTGCGTTCTAAAAAGAGTCTAGCATAAATGTCCAAGTCTCTAGGTACAATGTTCTCTTTGGTGCTGGCCGCTGCCACCGACTGGCACCCCCAGTTCTTGTCTGTGTACCTCGACTACTATTGTCTTGGATTCCTCCGTCTCTACAGTGTCCCAGGGTCTCATCGGTCACCACAGTCGCCCTCCAGTTCTTCCCGGGTGACATCTTCGGCTCTCTCCACACTCCACAATCTCCGTGGCTCCACACTTTCTCCCAATAGCCTTCTGACAGCCTCCCGACAGCTCCAGCCTCACAGTGTTCTCCTCCAGCCATGCCGTATTCTCCTCAGCCCTTTCTCCTCCTCCGCAATGGCTTCTAAGCCCCTTATCCCAACAAAATATCCTGTGAGAAAGCTTTTTCAATTTAACACATAGCTGAGACCCATGCAATGTGATCACTTATTGTTTTAACAAACAATTTCAATATTAAAAAGACTAAGCAGGCAGGATGAATGAACTTGAGGGGGTACATCTCTGTCTCTTTGCTGAAAAAATGAAACTACCTGCAAGTCAACTTACGGAAAAAGTGGAAAGAGGGCGAGGCGAGAGCTCCGATGTAGGCATGACCACTGTTTTTTTCCCAGAGTGCCGCTTCTGCGTGCAGGTGGCAAGGCGGTTTGACCGCTGCATCCTGTTTCGGGGGGGGGGTTGCTTCCTGGGTTTTTTTGCTCGAAGTCCACTTACCCACTTGGCACTGGGAAGAAAATTGACAGGGGTGGGTGGGGCGTAGTCCCCAGACAGAGCTGGAGAAGCTGGGTGGGGCTCAGAGCCCATGGGGGTTTCTCCCCGTCGGACAGCTTGGGAGAGGCAGATCAGCTGTCAGGTGGGGAGAAACAGCGTAAGCTCCACCACGTGGGGTTTGAAAACCTTGCGCATTTGGTTTTTGTGTGTGTGCCTGTGCACACGTTAGAGGGAACAGTGCCTATGGGTCCAGCAATGTTGATTCAATGTTGGTTCTCCCAGCCTTGGAGCTTCGGCAGCCACCACAAAATGCTGAACACCAGACATTGAAATGCCTGTTGTCTGCTCCATCTCATACCCATCGCTCTTACCCGCTGGTGTCAGAGGTTTGATGCAAGTTCATTATCCACAATTTTCGGCAGCCAAAACAGCTCTGCAATTCTCTCTCTCTTCTCCTCTTACTCAGCTCTACTACATTGTTATGCCTCACAATTTGGCATGATTTTCCTCTCTGCGCCTCCACATATCTTTCCACCCAGCGCGGCCACCATCTTCTATCACCGCTGCCACTTTACAGTCCCAAACACAGTTTCTAATAGCAAAGCTTGCCACTCACCCGACACTCCAACCAGGTCCCGTAATGTACAAGAATCCCTGGCATGAGTAAAAACATGGGACAAGCCTTGGCTGGAACTAAAATGATGTTTAACTATTGTTCTCAGTAATGGAGCTCTCCTCCTCTCTTCCTGCCTCCACCACCAGAAATGGACCACCGGCATCTGGGATTTATTTTTATTTATTTATTCGACTTCTATGCCGCCCAATCCCGGAGGACCCAGGATGGCTTACAACAGTGGTACAAATATAAGAATAAAAACAAAGCAGTAAAAGAAGTCGAATGCTTACCTAAGGTTAAAACATAACAAACTAAAAAACCCATTAAAAAGTTATAAAAAATATATATGCCATCTGCTCGCGGGTTATGTCCACTTGGGATGTAAGTGACTTTGAAGTTGAATCTGGTGAAGAAGAATGACCAGCAGATCTGACATTGATTCAGTTTTCAATTTGCAGGTACAGTGATCCCTCGAGTTTCGCGATCTCGAGCTTTGTGAAACGCTATATCGCGATTTTTCCACCCGATGACGTCACTCCCTTCCTTTCTCATCTTTCTTTCTCTCTCTTTCTCTATCTTGCTTCTTCCTCTCTCACACTCTCTTCCTCCCTCTCTCATCTCTTTCTTTCCTTCTCTCTCTTTCTCTATCTCTCCCCCTCTTGCTCTCGAGCGGCGGGCGGCACCCAGGGAAGGTTCCTTCGGCCGCCCAGCAGCTGATCTGCTCGGCAGCGCAGTAGCAGCGAGGAGCCGAAGATGGGGTTTCCCCTTTGCGTGGGCAACGGGGAAACCCCATCTTCGGCTCCTCGCTGCTACTGCGCTGCCGAGCAGATCAGCTGCTGGGCGGCCGAAGGAACCTTCCCTGGGTCTTCAACTCCCAGAATTCCCCGCCGCCCACGCAAAGGGGAAACCCCGATCGTGCACCGAGCGGCGGACAAGCGGCGGGCGGAAAAGCGGCGGCCGGACAAGCGGCGGGCGGAAAAGCGGCGGAAAAGCGGCGGGCGGACAAGCGGCGGGCGGGAAAGCGGTGGGCGGGAAAGCGGCGGACAAGCGGTGGGCGGACAAGCGGCGGGCGGACAAGCGGTGGGCGGACAAGCGGCGGGCAGGCAGGCGGCTCCTCAGCTGCTGGGCGGCGGAAGGAACCTTCCCTGGGTCTTCCCAGGTGCGGAAGTAAAAACACCATCTGCGCATGCGCGGCCATGGAAAAAGGGGCGCGCATGCGCAGATGGTGTTTTTACTTCCGCACCACTACATTGCAAAAAATCGAGTATCGCGAGGGGTCTTGGAACGTAACCCTCGCGATACTCGAGGAATCACTGTACTCCAAATTTTTGTGGTTAGCCCAAACTTCCACTTGATATCGAGCTCCCTCAAGGTGATGTCTCCATGTCTCGAAGGCAGTCTTGATGGCCAACAATTCCTTCTCCCAAATAGTGTAGTTGTGCTCGGACAAATTGAGTTTTCTGGAATATTAGGCACATGAGAAGAGAGGACCACCATCCTCAAGTATCTGGAGAAACATGGATCCAATGACAATGTCTGAACCGTTCTCCTCCACCACAAAGGGGTGATGCAGTTTGGGATGCCTGAGGATCGGCTCCTTCATGAAGGTTTTCTTTAAGGTCAGGAGCACATGTTGCTTGGGATCGCCCCACTGGAACACAACTTTCTTCTGCAGGAACCGAGTGAAGGGTGCAGTCAGAGTGGCAAACCCCAGAATGAACGTCCGGTAATAGTTCACAAACCCCAAGAACCTCTGGTCATCTTTTACCCAATGCAGAGGTTGCCACATTTTCAAGGTTTCGACCCTGCGAGGATCCATCGCAATGCCTTTTGCAGAAAGGCAATGTCCCAAAAAATCAATGGTGATCTGATAAAACTGACATTTTTCCAATTTGGCATAAAGACATTGCAAGACTCGCCTCCCTCCCGGATGTGCACCAGGTTGTAGGCATCATGCAGATACAGTTTGGTGAAGATGGTTGCTGATTGAAGTCTTTCCATGAGTTCAGGACTCAAAGGCAAAGAGTACTGGTTGCCAGTGTTCCCTCTAATTTTTTTTCGGGGTGAGCGGAAAAGTATAGTGTCTGAGCGGCAGTCCCTTTGGCACTGGGCGGCATATAAGTATAAATAAATAAATAAATAAATAAATAAATAAATAAATAAAGTAAGTAAGTAAGTAAGTAAGTAAGTAAGTAAGTAAGTAAGTAAGTAAGTAAGTAAGTAAGTGTGGGCGTGAGCTATCACACATGAGCAAGTTCTTGCATCCATAATTCTATTCTTTCTGTCTTCCTCCCTCTTTCCTCCCTCCCACTTTCCTTTCTATCTTTCCCTCCCTCTTTCCTTTCTATCTCTCCCTCCCTCTTTCCTTTCTATCTTTCTTTCCCCCTTTCTCCAAGCCCTTCCTTTTCCCTCCCCCTAACTACCCCCTTCTCCCTCCTTTCTATCTCTCCCTCCCCTTTCTCTCTCCCTTCATCTTTCATTCCCTCTCTCTCCATCCCTCTTCCTTTCTCTCTTCCTTCCTTCCTCTCTTTTTTGTTCTTTCTCTCTCCCTCCTTCCCTCCCTCTATGTCTTTCCCTCCCCCTCCTTCCCCCTCTCTTTCTCTCTCTCTTGCTTTCTTTCCCTGTCTCTCTCTCTTGCTTTCTTTCTCGCTTTCTTTCTCATTCTCTCTCCCCTCCTTTCTCTCTCTCTTTCTTTCTCTCTCGTTCACCACGCCGGCAACAGAGAGAAAAAGAGAGAGAGAGAGAGATGGAGAGAGAGTGGAGGGCGCCGGTGTCTTCACCTCTGCCTGGCGGCTCTGCAGTGAAGAGGAAGCAGCTGCGCACCGCCGCCCAGGAGCCCGGCCGACTTTTGGAGCCGTTTTGTTTTCAGCTGGGCTCCCGGGAGGCGGAGCGTGGCCGGGCACCGTGTCTTCGCCTCCGCGCGCCGCCTCTGCCCGGCCGAAAACAAAACGGCTGCAAAAGTCGGCCGGGCGCCGTGTCTTCACCTCCGTGCGGCTCTGCAGCGAAGAGGAAGTAGCCGCGCACCGCCTCCCGGGAGCCCGGCCGACTTTTGCAGCCGTTTTGTTTTCAGCTGGGCTCCCGGGAGGTGGAGCGTGGCCGGGCACCGTGTCTTCACCTCCGCACGCCGCCTCCGCCCGGCCGAAAACAAAACGGCTCCAAAAGTCGGCTGGGCGTCGTGTCTTCGCCTCCGTGTGGCTCTGCAGCAAAGAGGAAGTAGCCGCGCACCGCCTTCCGGGAGCCCGGCCGACTTTTGGAGCCGTTTTGTTTTCAGCTGGGCTCCCGGAAGGAGCGTGGCCGGGCGCCGTGTTGCAGCGGAGGAGAAAGAGAGGCGGAGCGGGCAGCGAGCGGCGGGCGGGCAGGCAGCCAGGTGTTCGGGGGCAGCCGGCGCATGCTCCCCAAATCTCCCTGCCAGCCCACCCGCCCGGAACGTTCAAAATAAGAAAACCCTTCGCTCTTACTTTGAATGTTCCGGGTGGGCGCGCAGGCAGGGAGATGGGAAGAGCGCGCGCCGGCCCGCGCGCCCGCCAGCCTCCGGAGAACGCCTGCCCCTCCCCCTCTCTTGCAGCGGAGGAGAAAGAGAGGCCGGGCGGGTGGGGGGCAGGGCCGAGAGGCCAGGAGCGCGAGGGGGCCAGAGGCACCATGGAGAGGCAGGTGTGGCCGTGGCTCCCTTCTACTGCCCGCGCCTCCCCGCCCGCCCCCCCACCCCCCCGCGGGCTGGCAGGGGGATTGGGACTGCGCGCCCGAGGAAAAAGGTGCGCGCGGGGGTATTTTGGAGCGCGCGCACGTGCGCAGCTTACAGGGAACGGTGCTGGTAGCGCGATGTAATGGCATTCAGTCTCCAATAGTCACAGCACAAGCACAAATCTCCAGTTTTCTTTTTCACGAAGAGGACTGGAGCCAACAAAGGTGACAAGGGTTGGATAAAATGCCTGGCCAGGTTTTTGTCCACAAAATGCTATAATGCTGCCAGCTCAGTTTCCGACGTCTAATAAATTTGCCCGACTGGAAGATTGGCATTCAGGAGCAAGTCAATGGCAGAATCATACATCTGGTGCAGGGGCAATTGGTCTGCCTCTTTCTCACTGAATGTCTGCAAAGTCCAAGAGGTCAGCTGACAACGAGATGTCAGATTGCCCCGGCACCTGAGCTGCTGACTTGGCATATGTGGTCCACACACTGTAGGCTTGGGGGAAAAAACCAAAGTTTTGGGACCACACAATGCGAGGGCTATGAGTTCTCAGCCATGCAAAACCAAGAACCAAGGGGAAATGAAGTTCTTTGGTCACATAAAACTGGATGGCCTCCTCATGTTGTTCAATGAACAGGCGCACAGGCTGAGTGATGAATTTGATTGATCTGGACAGCAACACCTGGCCATCAATAGTCTCGACCAGCATTGGAGGTTTCACTGGGCAAAAGAGAACAGCATAATGCCTCATCTATGAAATTCGTAGTAACTCCAGAATCCACCAAGGCATGCACTGGAAGGCCTCAGTTAAGATTCTCAAGAAATATTTTGGTAGTTAGGGTCAAATGTCTTGGTGGTCCAGGATCTACATCCACAGAATTAGAATCTGATTTGGTATCTGCCCGACCTAATGTTTCCACTAGGCCGGGCTCTGTTTGTTTCCCAACATGGTAGCCTGGAATTGAGCAACAGGAACAGGAACTGATGCCCCATGTCTCTTCTTGGGGCAAAAGATGGTGAAATGGGCAGCCTCCTCACAATATAAACACAATCCCTTGGCCCGATGTCTGTCCTTTTTAGCATTGGACAAGCGGGGTCTGGCTGCACCCAGATCCATGGGCTCCTAACATGAAGCTAGAGCTGAGCGATCAACAGAATGTGCAGGAGGCATCTGGACAGCACATTGTCAGGCAGAAACTGGCAAGATGACAGAAGGAAAAGGAGGTGGCTGGGCTGCACAATGGACATTTCTGTTCTGCAAACTGGCATTGATCCTTAAACAGAGCTGCTCTAATTCTTCCATCGTAGGAGGAATGTCTGTGTGGGCCAATTTATCCAGCAATTTATCCAACAACCCATCCTGGAATGCTTTCATCAGAGCTATCTCATTCCAGGCTAATTCTTGGCCAAGCAAGAATTATTCTGGGAGGGGTTTCTGGCCTTGCTTCAATTTCATTAATTGCCTAGTAGCCGTTAGAACTCTGACAGAGTCTGAGAATATCTGCCGCATCCAATTACAAAAAACAGGGAAATTCTGCAGGAGTGGGTTATTCTGCACAAGCAATGGAGTGGCCCATTTAGCCTCCCTGTCAGACAGCAAGCTTATCACAAAGCCAACCTTATCTCTATTGTGAGAAAAGTCATTGGCTCTGAGATCTATGAACATCTGACATTGTCTCTAGAAAGCAGGAAATAAGTCAAGTTTGCCAGTAAATTTATCACATATAGATTCACCATGGAGGAGGGATGGGATGGCTGACTTGAACTTGGAGTTGATTGAGCCGATTCGCCAGTAAACCCAAGGAGTAAGTCCATGGAGAGGGACAGCATAGAAGTCAAATAAATAAATACATAAATACATAAAATAAATAAATAAATCCAATTGCTGATGAATCTGCTATTGGTCTGCCTGATAATTTTCCATGACTCCACTGTGTGTGTGTGAAGTGGGGTGGGGAGGGGGCTAATGAACAATCTGTTCTGTATAGACGCGTCACCAATGGGAATTAAAGTCACACACATTCAAGGGACAATATAGAAAAAGATATATTGCTTACAAAATGTCAAGGTATAAAATGATTAATAGTCCAAGATATATTTAAGTCCATTCTGGCAATGATCCCAGATTACTGTTTTTCAGATAAGAACAGTTCTGGGCCAGAAGCCAAATTTTCATTTAAAAAACCCCCTTTGAAGTCATTCTGTCAATCAACTGACTCACACTTTTACATAATTGTAACATGTCTAATGCACATCCATGTCGTTCTCCTATGCAAACTGATTTTTACAGGTTGACTCAACAAGATTATCCTCAATTTGAAGACCAAACGCTTTATCGGTCAGTAATCGGGTCACTGTTATACATTAGCAGTTGGACAAGACCCGACATTTCACTAAGTGTGAATCTTTTGTCAAGGTATGTTGGCAAAGCAACTACGTTCCATTGGACATGCATAAAGAGACTGCTGAGATACATGAAGTACACGAAGGACATGAAGTTGTTCCTAGAGCCGAAACACGACAAGTATCCTGAATTGATTTGTTATGCAGATGCTGACTGGGCAGGTGATAAAGAAACACGTAAAGGTACTTCTGGTTATATAATGTTTTTAAATGGTTGTCCAATTTATTGAAAAGTTAGAAAGCAGAATTTTATTTCTTATTCTTCCACTGAAGCTGAATATGCATGTGTTTCTGATTGTTGTAATGCATTAACCTGTGTTTCTGCTCTCATTGATAGTATTTGGGGAAATCCCATGAAACCAATTGTTATTATGGAGGACAATGTTTCAGTCACGTTCATAGCTGAAAATGAATATGTTGGAGCTCGTTCACAGCACATCGACATAAGATATAAGAATGCAAGAGAATACGTAAAACAAGGATTCGTGAAATTACAATATGTGCCCACAACTGAACAAATTGCTGACTTGCTGAATAAACCACTGCCAGCTGATCAACACGAATACCTATCCAAGAAAATGTGCCTTATGTGAACCAATGTCCCTGATGACTGCCAAAGAAGGGGTGTCACGCTGAATATTGAAAGCCCCAGAGACATTCTAAGTCATTCAGAGTTATGCAGTAATTAAATAGTTAACAGTGCGTGTATTGTATTAGCTCCACCCATTATAATGTAAAATCCTACCATGTCATACATACATCATTTCCTCCTTCTTGAAAATCTCCATTTTGCTCTGTCTCTTTCTCCTTTGTCTGCAACGATGTAGCACGCATCTAAGATGCCTCTGATAGGCATTAATTATATTTTGTTATTTTCGTAATAAAAGTAACTTTGTTTGAAAGCTGATTCTCTACTTTAATCCATCGACTCTCAGATTTGATTCATTATAGTCCACGCGGGCTGTAATTTATCTCTAATTCTGTCAAGCAAGTCCTTGTGTTGTATGGCTGAAAGAATAATACGAAGCGAATGCATCTTGAATCTCCTGTGCAGCACGTAGAAATTCAATTGATGCAGATTTAGAATCAGGCGGCATCCTCCGGAGGCCTTGGGAACTATAAATACTATTGAATAAAACCCTTTGCCTCTTTGGAGCAAGGGAACCTCCTCGATCGCTTCTATTTGTAGCAGGTGTCACTGTGGGACAAGGTAGAAAACGGTTCTGGGGAAGAACAAATTCGATGCGCAAGCCCTGGGACACTGTAGCAATTGCCCAGGCATCTGAGGACGTGGTTCCCCAGACACCTGCACATTTCTGTAGTCTGCCCCCAAGTGGGCAGATATGAGCAAAGTCATTTGTTACGCTTCAATCCTCTTAAGGGGCAACATTCTTGTAGAAAAGATCTGTTGCGATCTCCAAAGTAGGTTTTGTCTGAACGGAAAGTTCCCTGATTGAAGGAGCCCTGAAAAAATGGCCTCGAACCTTGGGTGACTGCCGAGGAGGGCTTGGACCGAAAGGGCTGTCGCCTATTATAAGGGTTGAAACATCTTTCGGTTCTTCTATTTGTTCTTGGCATTACTTTCTTTTTATCTTTATCTTCTACAAGTACTCCTAAGGATTCCCCAAATAGTTTTTCCCTGTGAAAGGGAGCAGTCGCCAAGTTCCACTTGGATTTGACATCAGCCTGCCAACTACACAGTCATATTAATCTGTGGGAAGAAACTGAAGAAGCCATTGCTTTGGACGCAAACTTCGCTGCACTCACAGTGGCATCTGCAGAAAATTCATTGGCAGCCAAGAGTTTGTTAAGATCCTGGCAAAACCTGCTATCCTCTGGATTCAATCTGGATTGCATCTCCTGAATCCATAACATAGTGACTCGATTAAAAAATGAAGCCGCTGAGGCCACTCATAGAGCCCATGCTGCCATTTGATGCATTGTACGCACAATGTTCTCTGCCCTTTTATCTTCAGCTTTAAGTCCGTCCGAAATGGTTGAAAGCACCAGGGCACTAGACACCAGGCTTGCTACTGGTTTGTCTATGGTCAGGGAAACCACCAATTTCTTCATATCATCCTCAAAGGTATAAAATTTACGTTCTACTAATGATGGGCCTGGGGCGGCTGCTGGGTTCTCCCATGGCCGTTTTATGTTTTCTAAAAAGAGTTCAGAAGAAGGAATATGTTCTGTTTCCTTCTTTGGTACTGCAAACAAGACACTGGTTGGCACTGTGGCTGTCGAAGTTGCAGCTTGTTTCCTCTCACCTGCTTGCTCAATGGTCAACTTAGCCTTATTCAGTAGTACACGGAATAGCGATGGCTTGAATAGGCCTATAACAGCAGGAGGTTCTGGAGGGTGCTCATCCCCTGACAAATCGTTGTCACTGTCCTCCTTATCACGCTGTGTATTGACAGCCTCAGAGACATTCAGTAATTAAATAGTTAACTTATGTATGTTAATTCAGCTCCCCCCCATTATGATGTAAATCCTGTCTAGTCACTTCCTTTCTGTTTGGGGAAGAAGGAGGAAAATCTCCATCTTGCATTTAACTTTCTAGCCATGTAGATGTGCGTGAATGCCTATGATCAGGCAAAAACTCATTTATTGTTTTTCTATTAATAAAAGTAACTTCGTTTTGAAGCTTTTCTCTCATTTAATCCATCGACCTCAGGATTAGATCTTTTGCAGCTCACGCAGGCTATGATTGATGAGTTCTAATCTTTGACACTCCTCTCTGGAAGGAACCTCCTTATCCATTGATCCTGATATGGATTGAGGTGTTGGGGCAAACCAAGGATCCCTGAACCTTGGAGTTACTGATGGGGTGTAATGTTGAACCCCCGTTGCTATGCCCTGTGAGTAAGCATTGGCTATGAGATCTTGCAATGCTGGGGGCATATTCTGCCATGTGTCTTGTGTATCACGAAATCCTGCAGCAGAAGGCGTGAATGTTGCAGCTGGCAACTGCCCATATTGTGATGGTTGGACCATCTGAGTAGTTGGTGGATACGAGGGCCAAATTGGTGTCTGTTTAAGTGGCTCAGCTTCGAAGACTGTAGGTTGTTGTATAGTCCTCTCAGGGGACCAGTCCCTCTCCATTGCCGAGCCCACTACCCTAAATTGATTAAGGGGGAGGGCGGTGGGATAATGGTTCCTGTATTTGTGACAACCGTGGGCAGTATCTGTCTTTGGGTTCCAATTGCTTTTCTAGTGCTTTTATTCTCTTCTCAGCTTCTCTGAGGGAGGAAGTCTGAGAGGATTTGGCTTTTCCCTTCTCTGATTGGGTCTTCTCTTTTGGGGTACTGTAGCAGACCCATCTACCCTGAGGACTGTTGGCTCTTCCATAATTATCCACCTTTTAAGTCACGTTTGAAGATCAACCGTAAATTTATCGCCTCACACTTTATCCACCTTTTAACTCACGTTTGAAGATCAACCGTAAATTTATCGCCTCACACTGTCTCTTTGCTCGAGCAGGCAAAATGACAGGCAAGGGCTTACTGGGCACGCGTGTTGCTAAGGCCCAACCAGCAACTCATTGGTTAAATAAAACTCCTTAGTTGCCCAAAATGGCGACCATAACCGTCGCCATGGTGACCCTGGTATCTCCGCCCCATTGCAAAATGGCGGCCGTTGTGCCTTGTCCCGGTTTCCATAGCAACCGTGACTGGCTGAGGCACTGGTCAGGCTTCCTGCCCGATCTGAGGCCCCACTAAATACGAAGTTTCTTCCTTTTTGTTTTTGGAATTAATGCCGCAATCTTCCTCCTCGTGAATGGCCAGCAATCTCCACACTTAGCTGTTGAATGCGGCTCAAGTCCTCGCCAGCCAACAGATCGGGTATGTTCCTCGGAGGGGGCGGACCCCTCCGAAGTCAACCATTCTTTTAAACATGCAGGGAGACTGCAGAGATCAGCAACCTGGTGGCTCACTCCCTTTTCAGATAAATTCTTTATATAATAGAATAAGTAACGTTATGGCTGAATTAGGGTCTATAGGGGGAGGAGCTGCAGCCGAGAGGTTGAGACCCCCAGAGAGTGTGCCCCCTATGCTGCTCTAAAGTAAGTTAATATGAAGACTCTTCTTACCTGTTAATAAGGAGAAAGAACAAAAAAGTTATTTAATAAATTAAAATTTCATTTAAGACAATAGAATGCTTAAGAGGAAAAAACTCTAAGTCCCTTTACTGCGACTGAGTTTTTTTGACTGAGGGACCAGGGGGCGGTACCTTCCTAATATTTAAATTAAACTCAGTCCCTACCAATAAGACTAGAGAATTACCCATATTGGACTCTCCTTGCGAGTGCGTTGGAGAACTCACGAGACTGTTCCTCATATAGTGACAAGGCGTGGCCAAGTGTTGCATAGAGCTAATACAAAGATCCCTTTCTTCTCAGATACTCCTGTCTGGTCATAGTTCTCCATACCCTTGTGTCTAACAGGGGCTCTTCCTCTGATTCATCATCTTCCTCTTCACTCTCAACACCAACTCTGCAGGTGCCACAGTCTTTGATCGGTGTCCAGTCTCCAACTCCTCACTCTCCTCACTCTCAGATTCAGATGTCAAGAACAATGGCCTCGGATACCACGACGAACCCGTATTTTGATCCTCGAAATCCGTGATTAGCTGAACAGGACGTGGACCAGTGACAATGCTCAAAAATAATTTCTATCCCTCTCTGAGTCTTTTATTATTACTCAGATTCACACTTTCTTTAATTACCAAAAATATATGGAGCTGTGAGTTCCGCCACCTGCTTACTGGACCCGTGTCCCACCTGGCTGGTTTTGGCCAGCTGAGAGGTGTCATGGAGCTGGGTCCAAAAGATTACTAACACTTCATTGAGGGAGGGGTCCTTCCCGGCTCCCTACAAGGAGGCACGTGTGCGCCCCCTCCTCAAGAAGCTTTCACTGGACCCAGCCATATTGAATAACTATTGTCTTGACTCCAGCCTCCCCTTTATAGGGAAGATTGTTGAGAAGGTGGTGTCGCTCCAGCACCAACGATCCTTGGAAGAAGTCGATTATCTAGGCCTTCAATGGTCGGGATTCAGACCTGGTTACAGAACGGAAACTGCTTTGGTCACGCTGATGGATGATCTCTGGCAGGCCCGGGACAAGGGTTTATCCTCTGTCCATCTGTTCTTTGACTTCTCAGCAGCTTTCGATACCATCGACCTTGGTATTCTTCTGCACTGACTAAGGGAGTTGGCAGTGGGAGGCACCATTCTATGGTGTTTCTCCTCCTACTTCTCTGGTCGGTCACTGTCGGTGTTAGTGGGGGATCAGAGGTTGACTCCTATCCTTGCGGGGTACCTCAGGGGTCAGTCCCCTCCCCACTACTGTTTAATATCTACATGAAACCGCTGGGTGAGATCATCCAAGGGCATAGGGTGTGTTACCACCAGTATTTTTGCGATACTCAGCTATACATCTCCACCACGTATCCACTCAGTGAAGCAGTGGAAGTAATGTGCCGGTGTCTGGAGGCTGTCAGAGTCTGGATGGGTGCCAACAGGCTCAAGCTCAATCCAGACAAGAGAGAGTGGCTGTGGGTACTGCCTCCCAAGGACACGTCCATCTGTCCGTCCATTACTCTAGGGGAGGAATTGCTGATCCCCTCAGAAAGGGTCCGCAACTTGGGCATCCTCTTTGATCCACAACTGACTTTAGAATATCATCTTTCGGCTGTGGCGAGGGTGGCGTTTGCCCAGGGTTGCCTGGTGCACCAGTTGTGGCACTATTTGGACAGGGAGTCTTTGCTCACTGTCACTCATGCCCTTATCACCTCAGAGTTCGAGTATTGCAATGCTCTCATGGGGCTATCTTTGAAGATTGTTCAGAAACTTCAAATTGTCCAAAATGCAGCCGCACGAACAGTTATGGACCTTCCAAGGCATACGCATATTTTTCCATCACTCCACAGACTGCATTGGCTGTCGATTAGTTTCCAGACACAATTCAAAGTGATGGTTATGACCTACAAAGCCCTACGTGGTATCGGGCCATATTACCTCCAAGACTGCCTTCTGCCACACAAATCCCAGCCCCCGGTCAGGTCCCACAGAGTTGGTCTCCTCAGGGTTCCATCAACCAGATAATGTTGTTTGGAGGGGCCTAGAGCAGTGTTTCCCAACCTTTTTTGAGCCGCGGCACATTATTCACATTTACAAAATCCTGGGGAACATTGAGCGGGGGCGGGGTGGGCGGGGTGTGTGTGTGTAAAAAAAAGTTTGGACAAAAAATATCTCTCTTCCTCCCTTTCGCTCTATTTTTCTCTCTCCCTCTTTCTTTCTTTCTCTCTCTCCCTTCTCTCCTCTTTCTTTCCCCTCTCTCTCCATCTCTTTGTTTCTCCCTTCCTTCCTCTCTTTTTTGCCCTCCTTCCCTCTCTCTGTCTTTCTCTGTGGGGGGCCTGGCCCTCTGGAATAATCTCCTCCCGGAGATTCACACTGCCGCCACCATCCTTGCCTTCTGTAAAAGTTTAAAGACCTATTTGTGCCACCAGACTTGGGGCTATTAAATCCTAGCCCCCTGACCAATGTGTGTTTTAGTATGTTTTGTTGAACAAATGATGATGAATGCTTTTAAGTTATGTTGGGATTTTAAAAATGTTTTTAAAGCCTTTTTAATCATATTAATTGGATTCTAGATGTATTGCTGTGTTCTTTTGATATGTTGTGAACCACCCCAAGTCCTCGGAGAGGGGCGGCATACAAATCCAATATATAAATAATAAATATAAGGACATGTCTAATGTTTCCAAGAATAATAATTAAAATTTCCACCATTTTACAAGAATAATAATTAAAATTGCCACACTTTACTATTGTAGTCCTATCTTTCCATAATAATCAATGCTCAGTTTTCTTAGTATGAGAAAGCTTACAGATATAAAATGGAACCATTTTAAAAAAAGAAAGAAAAAAGAAGCTAGAAATGCTCCAGGCCTGGCTACAAAATAGCAATTTAAAGAAGAGTAACAATAGAACACAGAAAACCAGTCTCAGTTGCCCTATAAAATGCATTTGTGTACCCTACAAACACATATGCCAATAAAAAACTACCAGAATACAGAACTTGGAAAATATAGAAATAACATTTGTCACTAAAAAGTAATTACTAATTAATAGTAAGTTTTTCAGTGCCTTAGAGCAGTGTTTCCCAAACTTTTTTGAGCCGCGGCACATTATTCATTTACAAAATCCTGGGGAACATTGAGCGGGGGCGGGTGGCGGGTGTGTGTGTGTAAAAAAAAGTTTGGACAAAAAATATCTCTCTTCCTCCCTTTCGCTCTATTTTTCTCTCTCCCTCTTTCTTTCTTTCTCTCTCTCCCTTCCCTCCTCTTTCTTTCCCCTCTCTCTCCATCTCTCTTTGTTTCTCCCTTCCTTCCTCTCTTTTTTGCCCTCCTTCCCTCTCTCTGTCTTTCCCTCACCCTCCTTCCCCCCTCTTTCTCTCTCTCTCTTGCTTTCTCTCTCACTGTCTTTCTCTCTTTCTCTCTTCCCCTCTCTCTCCCTCTCTCTTTCTCTCTCTTGCTATCTCTTTCTCTCTCTCTCTTTTGCTTTCTCTCTTTCTCTCCCCCCTCTCTCTCCCTCTCTCTTTCTCTCTCTCTCTTTTGCTTTCTCTCTTTCTCTACCCCCTCTCTCTCCTTCTTTCTCTCCCCCCTCTCTCTTTCTCTCTCTCCCTCTCTTGCTATCTCTTTCTCTCTCCCCCCCGCTCTCCCTCTCTCTCTCTCCCTCTCTTGCTATCTCTTTCTCTCCCCCCTCTCTCCCTCTCTCCTTCTCTTTCTCCCTTTCTTTCTCTCTCTTTCTATCCCCCCTCTCTTCCTCTCTACCTCTCTTGCTATCTCTTTCTCTCTCTTTCTCTCCCCCCTTTCTCCCTCTCTTTCTCTCTCTCCCTCTCTTGCTATATCTTTCTCTCTCTTTCTCTCCCCCCCTCTCTTCCTCTCTCTTTCTCTCTCTCCCTCTCTTGCTTTCTCTTTCTCTCCCCCCTCTTTCCCTCTCCCTTTCTCCCAGTAGCCGTGGGGCGACGGCAGGGTGATCAGCTGTGAAGCGGAGCTCCAGAACGGAGGCACAGACGGCGGTGGCTAGACGCCGTACATTTCTGGCGTTGCGCTGGGTATGGACGTGGGGCTTGAGCCTCCGTCCTGGTCCAGCCAGCAGGCAAGTGCCAGCCACGCAATTCCAGCATTTCCAACCGCCGCCATCGGTGCCTCTGTTCCTCTGTTCCGTAGCTCCGCCTCACAACTGATCACCCTGACGTCGCCCCACGGCTACTGGGAGAAAGAGAGAGGGAGAGGGGGGGAGAGAAAGAGAAAGCAAGAGAGGGGGAGAGAGAGAGGGACCACCCTGCCACCGCCCCACGGCATGGCTCCTGCCCGCTGCCGCTGCCGCCGCCATCACCCTCCCGCTGCGCACCACCCTCCCACTGCCGCTGCCCTCCCACCAAGCCCCAAAGCTCACCTGCTGACAGGGAAGCTCCAGCCGGGCGGGGCGCCGCAGCTGCTGGAAAACTTGGAAGGCGCAAAGAAGCAAGCTCAGCTTCCGGTCTCACAACTTTTTTCTCTTCGCAAAAAGTTGCGAGAACAGAAGCTGAGCTTATTTCTTCGCGGCACACCTGACCATGTCTTGCGGCACACCAGTGTGCCGCGGCACACCGGTTGGGAAACACTGCCTTAGAGAAACACACAGTCCATGAAGATTGATAGGAGTCTGCGGAGAGGGGCGGCATACAAATCCAATAAATAATAATAATAATAATAATGATAATAATAATAATAATTGTTCATTTAATTCAAATTTTAATCTATGCTTGCAATAGTTTTCAGCAATGCTAGGCTGAGCAAGATGCATAATTATTCTTTAATTTGCCAAGCTACCATAATTGTCAATAGATAGTCCATGGAATCTCTCTTTAATCTAGAATTCCCCAAAATAGCTAAACTGAATCCATTTAATGTTGAAAAGCATCTGCTAAATGCTTCTTAGCAGGTATTGTGTTACATATTAACAATTACCACATTAAAATAAAAATTTCCCAGCACTTCTGACAAAGATTCAGAGATGCAGAATGCATAAAAATATTACTTCATATTGGATGACATTTTTATTTTAAGATGGATTTTTAAAGTTTCCACTGCAATGTATTCATTTATCTTATCTTTAATGAATAATTTACCTTATCTTCATGTCTGAACCAGCAGTCAATAATATAGGATTTCCATCTGCTGGACTACAGTATATTCCATGAACACTATGAGATGAAGGCTAATAGATAAAAACATGTATTAAACATATTAGCCTTGGGGTTAAAATATTTAAAGAAAGCTTTTCAAAATAGTTTAAATAGCATTGCATGATTAACTCATTACACTTGAATAAATCCCTTTGCAGCAGCATCTAATGAAATGTGTTAATTATAATCATATTTTAGATTTGATTATTTAACATTTTAAAAAATGCGTTACCAGCATTGAAAAAGAGTTTCAAATCATCTTGTGTAAAATAGGCATTGGACTCTTACCTGAACGTCTCTTCTCATACGCTGAGCGGGTACAGCAGTCACATGGGCTTGCTCACTGCCCTATCCAATCAGGACCAAGCTTTGTCTTTAAAAAAGATTGCTGGATCCGCCCTTTCTAGAATTTTTGAATCTGTAAACTTGGCTTGATGGTGGTGGCTCAAAGGATGCTCTTCTCTCGGTCGGCAAGGTTAAGTAAGAGATAGGAAAAAGGTTAAACATGGGGAGGGAAGTGACTGCTGTACCCGCTCAGCATCTGAGAAGAGGCGTTCAGTCCAACGCCTATTCTCCATACTAAGGAGCGGGCCCAACAGTCACATGGGACATACCCAATAGATGTGTACCTAGGGAGAGAGTAGTTCAAGTAGTAGTAGGGTAGTGCCGAGGATTTTAACTCGTTTTCGCTGATGAAGTCGCTCGGATCCAGGCGGACCTCGACTCCAATTGCATAGCAGTATCGGCTGACAATGAGTCAGTCGAGGTGACTGGGGCTAAACGTCTTTGTCCATCTGTCTGGGAGGAGTTTGACTTGGTGACACCTGATGAAGTGGACAAGGCCATTGGAGCTGTGAGTTCCATCACCTGTCTACTGGATCTGTGTCCCTATTGGTTGGTTTCGGCCAGCCGAGAGGTGACACGGAGCTGGGTCCAGGAGATTGTCAATGCCTCTTGGGGAGGGGGTCCTTTCCGGCCCCTTATAAGGAGGCACTTGTGTGCCCCCTCCTCAAGAAGCCTTCCCTAGACCGAGCCGTGCTTAATAACTACTGTCCAGTCTCCAACCTTCCCTTTATGGGGAAGATTGTGGAGAAGGTGGTGGCACTCCAACTCCAGCAGTCCTTGGAAGAAGCCGATTATCTAGGTCCTCAACAGTATGGATTCAGGCCTGGCTACAGCACAGAAACTGCTTTGGTCGCGTTGATGGATGATCTCTGGCGGGCCCGGGACAGGGGCTTGTCCTCTGTCCTGGTGCTTCTTGACCTCTCAGCGGCTTTCAATACCATCGACCATGGTATCCTTCTGCGCCGGCTGGAGGGGTTGGGAGTGGGAGGCACTGTTCTCCAGTGGTTCTTCTCCTACCTGTCTGGTAGGTCGCAGTCGGTGTTAGTGGGTGGGGGATCAGAGGTCAACCTCTAGGTCTCTCCCTTGTGGAGTGCCTCAGGGGTCGGTCCTCTCCCCCCTGCTATTCAATATCTACATGAAACCACTGGGTGAGATCATCCAGCGGCATGGGGTCAGGTATCATCAATATGCCGATGATACCCAGTTATACATCTCCACCCCATGTCCAGTCAAACAAAGCAGTGGAAGTGATGTGCTGATGCCTGGAGGCTGTTAGGGCCTGGATGGGTGTCAACAAACTAAAACTCAACCCAGACAAGACGGAGTGGCTGTGGGTCTTGCCTCCCAAGGACAATTCCATCTGTCTGTCCATCACCCTGGGGGGGAACTACTGACCCCCTCAGACAGGGTTCGCAACTTGCGTGTCCTCCTCAATCCACAGTTGACATTGGAACATCATTTTTCGGCTGTGGCAAGGAGGGCGTTTGCCCATATTCGCCTGGTGCACCAGTTGCGGCCCTATTTGGACAGTGAGTCATTGCTCACAGTCGCTCATGCCCTCATCACCTCAAGGTTCGATTACTGCAACGCTCTCTACATGGAGCTACCTTTGAAAAGTGTTCGGAAACTTCATATCGTGCACAACTCGGCCACGAGAGCCATTGTGGGGTTTCCCAGATTCGCCCACGTTTCTACAACACTCCATGGCCTGCATTGGCTGCCGATCAGTTTCTGGTCACAATTCAAAGTGTTGGTTATGACCTTTAAAGCCCTACATGGCACTGGACCAGAGTACCTCCGGAACCACCTGCTACTGCACAAATCCCAGCGACTGATGAGGTCCCACGGTGTTGGCCTTCTCCGGGTCCCGTTGGCTAAACAATGTCGTTTGACGGGCCCCAGGGGAAGAGCCTACTCTGTGGCGGCCCTGGCCCTCTGGAATCAACTGCCCCCGGAGATTAGAACTGCCCCCACCCTCCTTGTCTTTTGTAAACTACTCAAGACCCATCTATACTGCCAGGCATGGGGGAGTTGAGACACCTTTCCCCCAGGCTCTTTATATTTTATGTTTGGTATGTATGTGCTGTTTGGTTTTTAAATATGATAGGGTTTTATATGCTTCTTTTTAATATTAGATTTCTTTCGCTAATATATTGTTTTTTATTATTGTTGTGAGCCGCCCCATGTCTTCGGAGAGGGGCAGCATACAAATCTAATAAAACAAACATGCAAATCCCAATAAAAAAAACAAGTGTCATGAGAGATAACTGCCTGAAGGACTCTCTGGCCAAAGACTGTGTCTGCTGAGGCATAGGAGTCGACCTTGAGTGGGGGATGAAGGAATTAGGAATGGACCAAGTGGCAGCTTTGCAGACCTCTTCCAGGGGAGCTTGGATGGCCCAAGCTGCTGATGCGGCTGGACTCCTAGTAGAATAAGCCTTAATGCCTCTTGGAATGGGCAGGGAGACAGATTCGTAAGCCTTGGCGATAGCCCCTTATATCCAACGGCCTAAGATGGTGGAAGAGACCTTGGATCATAGTTCCCTCTAAGCTGAGCAGTGAGCAATCGCTCACTTAAAAATCATCATCAACTCAGAGTTTTCCAAACCTGCCCAGAAGCCGAGAGGAAAAGAGTGAGAGGGAAAGAGAGAGAGGGGAAGAGAGAGAAACAGATAGAAAAAAGAGAGGAAGGAAAAGAGAAAGAAAAAGAATGGGAGTAAGGAAGAGAGAAAGAAAATCAAAATCTAGTTTGAAACTAGCTCAACTATTTAAGTGGCATTTTGATATTGATAGAGTTGCCCTATTATGAGCTCACTGTTATAGACACACAGTACAGTATTTTATTTTGAAATTCTCTGAGGCAAAACAGGGTGGGTTTTTTATTTGTTTGTTTGTTTGTTTGTTCATTCATTTATTTATTTATTTTTGTGCCGCCCAGTCCCGAAGGGACTGCCGCTCATACACTATACTTTTCCGCCCACCCCCCCAAAAAATTAGAGGGAACACTGCCTTGGATCCCAAGGACCTGGGGAGATAAGCCACAAATAAGGGCTTCAGATTTGCGAAAGGCCTTGGTTTGTTGAATGTATATGCATAGCGCTCTGGTGAGGTCTAACATGTGCCATCTGATGGAGAGATGGTGGTCCAGATTTATACAGAAGGAGGGTAAGATGATGTCTTGTGTTCTGTGAAACATGGAACTAACCTTTGGGAGGAAGGTGGGATACAAGCAGAGGACCACCTTGTCCAGATAGAACTGGCATAAATCTTGCCGGATGGAGAGGGCTATCAGTTCTGATATCCATCTGGCCAAGGTGATGGCCATCAGGAAGGATACTTTGTATGACAGGTGATGGAGGGAAGCTGCTCTAAGCGGTTCATATGGAGCATGTGTGAGTGAAGCCAGGACTTGAGTTAAGTCCCAGGTAAGATATCTGTGGATTTTGGGAGATCTGAGGTTTGAAATACCTTTCAATAACTCTTGAATTTCCGGGAAATTTCAGCTGGTTCTCTGTGAGGACCGTCAAGGACCAAGGATAAGCCTGCAAGATATCTGCGAATGGTATTGACTGAAAGTCCTTGATGGAACCCCTTCATCAGGAAGGAAACAATCCTGTGGATGGGAATGCAGATGGGAGAAAGGTTCTCCCGAAGACACCACTCATGGAACTTAGACCAGGTATGGTCATATATTCAGTTAGTAGAGATTCTTCTGGATGTTAATATGACCTCGATGGCATCTGGATCGTAGCCTCATAAGTCTAGATTGCGCCGGATAATCACCAACTAGTCAGGTGGAACCACCCTGGGTCTGGGTGATGAGAGGCACCCTGCTACAGCATATCCCCCCAAAACGGAGTCACCAAGGGGCCTTGATGGAGAGATGTTGAAGATCGCAAACCAGAGTGGAGCCACTACAATCACCTGGAATTCTTTGAGTATGACTTTGTGGATCAAGTCAGGAATTATCGGGATTGGGGGGAAGACATAGAGTAGATCCCGAGGCCAGGGAGTTCTGAGGGCGTTGACGGCCTCTGCTCCTGGAGTAGAATTGAGGGAGTTGAGTGTGGTCACGAATAGGTCTAGCAACAGGAGACCGAACTTGAAGCAGATTTATTGAAATAGATCTGGGTTTAGAATCCACTCTCCCAGATCCAGGGCTTTGTGGGAGAGCCAATCCACCTGAAGGTTGAGAACTCCCAAGATGTGGTCAGCCGTGAGCGATTGGAGATGTCTTTTCACCCAAAGGCCCAGTTTTAACACTTCCTGCATTAGGGCTTTGGAATGAGTACCCCATGGTGGCAGATGTGGCTCTTTGTGGCCATGTTGTCTGTCAAGATCAGGACATGTTGGTTCCTGATGTGTTGTCTGAATTGCTTGAGAGCCAGGAAGACCTCTCTTATCTCTAGCCAATTGATCGGCCAGGAGGCCTCCTCCGCTGACCATGTGCCCTGTGCTACCAAACCTGTTGCATGGGCTCCCCAGCCCGACAGTCTGGCGTCCGTGGTGATCGTGAATTGGTCTGGAATCCTGAGGAGGGACCCCTTATCCAGAGCAGAGGAGAGCCACCATGACAGGGATCTCAAGCTGGTTGGTGGAATGGTGATGTTGTGTGAAGAGTTGCTAGTCCCTGCCCTCTGAAAGGGTAACAGAAGCCATTAGAGGTCTCTGGCATGGAAGCGTGCCCAAGGAATGACCCCAATGCAAGATACCATCTTCCCCAGGAGGGAATGGCAATAGGAACTCTCTTTTGAAATTTGACTTGGGAAATGCGATCTCTAATACTAGTCTTCCTTTCAAGAGAAAGGAAAACTTTATTTGGACGGAGTCTATCACTATTTCCAAATGTTGGAGAGTAGTGGATTGAACAAGATGGCTTTTAGCTATATTAATTGAAAAGCCATGCTCTTGTAAGATTGACATGGAGGTCCGGAGATCTGAAAAGGTACCCTGTCTGAATTGACTGTGAATTAATATGTCATCCAAATAGCATTGCATATGAATAGCTCATATATGAGCTAGGGAGCCTAGGAGTTTGGTAAAAACATGGAGGGTAGAAGACAGACCAAAAGGCATGTCCCTGTATCGATAGTGTCTGCCTTGAAAGGCAAAACAGAGGAATTGCCTATTACCCTTGAGAATAGGAATATGGAGATACACTTCCATGAGGTCAAGGGAAGCCATGAAGTCCTCTGGATGGATGAATGCCAGAATGGAAGCAAGGGAGTGCATCTTAAACTTTCTGAACCTGATGTAATTATTTAAGCATATCAGGTCCAGAATAGCCCTCCATCCTCCTGATGTCTTAGGGACCACAAAGAGGATGGAGTAGAAGCCCAGGCCTCTTTGACAAGAGGGAACTAGCTGAATTGCTCTAATAGATAAGAGATGAAGAATAGCTTCCTCCATGCTGGAGACTGGATTAAGTATATATTATTTATCATATTTTTGAAGTTTGATCTAAATTCCATACCTTTTATTAGTTTTTTTTAAAAATCCCAACTTAAATTATCAAAAGCTTTTTCAGCATCTGAAAATAACATTACAAATTCTTTATCACTATAACTTTCATAATACTGTAACATGTTCAAAGTTATTCTGGTAGTATATCTTATTTGTCTATCAGGCAGAAAACCATTCTGATCTAGATGAATTGTCTTACTATTTTTTTTTCAATCTTTCTGCTGTAATTGACATATACAATTTGTAATCGGCATTTAACAAAGATATCAATCTATAGTTTTTAATCTGATCTGGATCTGCACCTTCTTTATGTAATAATGTTATATTGGCTTCTTGCCAAGATAAGGGACATATGGCATTTTTAAGCATATTGTTCTAAATTCCTAGTAATAAATCTTCTGTTTTATGAAATGTTGCCTTATAAAATTCAATTGGGAATCCATCTGGTCCAGGGGTTTTATTATTATTGTGTTTCACAATTACATGTTCTAACTCCTCCTTAGTTATTTCTTCATTTAGCATTTCTTTATCTTCTTTACTTACTGGCTTAATTTTTGAGTCTTCTAAATATTTTAGTATATCTTCTTCTCTAATGCTATCATTATCATATAATTCTTTATAATAATCTAATGCTATCTCTTTTTTTCTAATTGGTGGTGTAATATTTTATTCTTGTCTGTTAACTGTTGAATCAATCTTTTTTTCCTTTTCTTTCCTCAGTTTATTAGATAACCATCTACCTGGTTTATTCGCATTTTCAAATTGATCTTGTTTTGCAGCTCTTAATTTCCTTACTACCTCTTCCTGATCGAATAACTATAGTTTTATGTTTAGTTAGCTCAATTTGTTGTCTTGTGGTTTGGTTTCCAGGATCGTCCTGAGATTCTTTTTCTAAATTTTTCAATTTATGCATTAATTCATTTTTACATTGTCTTTTTTCTTTATATTTTCTAAATGTATAAGCTATTATTAACCCTCTCTGATATGCCTCAGCTGTGTCCCATAGGTTCAGCTGTGTCCCATAGGTCCCATAGGTTTCTTGATTATTATTTTCTTTAAGGAATAGCTCCATTTCTTTTTTTAATCCAATCTATATATTCTTGATCTTTCAATAATTACATATTCAAAATCAATGTTTTATTTTTTCTACCTTCATCTTTCCAAAAACGTTTTATAGGGTTATGATCCACCCATTCATTAATATCTATTTTAATCTGATTTATTAAAACTTCTACTTTAGCATTAGCCCAGGCCATGTCTATTCTAGACCAACTCTGGTGGGATTGGAGTAAAATGTATATTCTCTCTTATCTTTATTTCTCATTCTCCAACAATCTCTCAAACTTAATTCTTCACATATTTGGTGGAATGTTTTCAGAAGCACTTTCCTTTTTGTATATAAATTTTTATTAACACTTTTATAATCTTTAACTGCATCAATTATACCATTAAAATCCCCAATTACACAAATATCCTCAACTTCCAATTCTACCAATTTCTGATGTAATTTACAAAAAAAGACTTTCTGATTTTTGTTTGGCGCATATATAACTACTAACGTAACTCGTATATTAAAAATTGGACTGAGATTATTAAAATTCCTCCTTTTTTATCAGCCTAATCTTTTGGGGCATCTAGTTCTTTTTTCACATATACTGCAATCCCACTTTTTTTGTTGTGTGATAAAGCTGTGAATATTCTTCCTAACTTCTTATTTTCAAGTTGTTTTTCATTTTGTTGTGGAATGTGAACTTCTTGTAAACAAATAATATTCAAATTTTGTTTTTGCAGTTTTCGTTTGATATATGAATTCAAACCATTTACATTAATTGAAAGTAGATTTACCGTATTTTCCATCCCAACTTAGTTGTGTATTTGTCTTCTATTTATTCTGTTTTCTTTCTGTGCCCGAGTAAGAATTCCTTCATGTTAGTGTTCTTTATCTTCTAAAGTTCCTTCTTTTCTGCTTTCTATATCTATTAGGGGTTGTTTTTCTCAGCTTTTACTTTTTAGTTCAGATCTTTGTTCTGCCATAAATTCCTCAAAAAATTCCTGCGCCAATGGTTTACTATCTATTTTGATCTTTTTTCCTCTCCAAGTAATAAGCATTCCTTCTCGGATTAACCATCTGAAGAGAATTCTTCTTTTATTTAATTGTTCTGCCAATGGGCGATATCCTCTTCGGTTGTCCCTTAATCTTTACAGTCCTTGCTTAAGGATTCGAATTTCTTTCTCTTTGTATAGTACTGTTTCATCTTTTGTAACTTTTAATATTTCATTTCTAATCTCTTTCTTGGTACACCTTATATGTGCTCTGGGCAATTTATGTCTTCATGTATAGCTAGTGTGCACCCTGTAAATTTCATCTAATCCATTTGCAGTTTCTTCATTATTCTTTTGTAATATACAGTGATACCTTTTCTTATGAACTTAATTGGTTCCAGGACAAGGTTCGTAAGGTGAAAAGTTCGTAAGATGAAATGTTTCCCATAGGAATCAATGGAAAAGTGATTAACACATGCAAGCCCAAAATTCACCCTTTTTGCCAGCCGAAGCGCCCGTTTTGTGCTGCTGGGATTCCCCTGACGGTCCCCTCCATGGGAAACCCCACCTGTGGACTTCGGCGTTTTTGCAATGCTGCAGGGGAATCCCAGCAGGGGAATCCCAGTATCGGAAAAATGGGCGCTTCGCTGGCAAGTCCGGAGGAGGGGTTTCCCAGCAAAGGAAGCCTCAGCGAAATCGCAGTATTTGCAGTCTCACTGTGGCCTGGAATATGGCTACGACCGAGGCTCTTGACCGGATTGCACCGTTGCGACCTCTCTATGGCACTAGATCCTGGAGAGCTGCTTGGTTTACTGAGGAACTCAGGTATTGAAACGCCCGAAGAGATGTCTAGAACAGCGCTGGATGAAAAATAAATCTAAGTCTGATCGAACACTTGTAAGTGCTCATGTTAAGACTTACAAAGTGGCTGTCAAGGCAGCAAGATGCGCGTATAATGCCGCCTTGATTGCATCAGCGGAATCCCGCCCGGCCGCTCTGTTTCAGGTGACTCGTTCCCTTCTAAATCAGGAGGGGGGGTTGGGGAGCCCTTCCAGGGTAGTGCCAAGGAGTTTTACTCATTTTTTGCTGATAAAATCACTCAGATTGAGACAGATCTTGATTCCAATTGGAATGCAGTGTCGGCTGACAACAAGTCAGTCGAGGTGACAGGGGCCCATCTTAGCCCATTTGTCTGGGAGGAGTTTGACCTGGTGACACTTGATGAAGTAGACAAGGCCTTTGGAGCTGTGAGTTCTGCCACTGTTGATGATCTCTGGATGATCTCTGGCGGGCCCGGGATAGGTGTATTTTATTTTACTTTCAGATCACAGAAGCCAGAAAAACTGCTCCTGGCTGGGATCTGAGACCTAGTGAGAGAAGGAGGAGAGACAGGTAGTGCTTTTTAAGACAATTTCTATTTCTTGAATTCAAAGAGCTTGGGCAGATATTACTGACTGGGAAGAAGGAGAAAGGCAAGAAAGGGACAATTTTATTGGCAGCTTGAGTTCAAGCATAGACCACTCACATATTAAGCTTAGAATCATATAACTATAAACTAACCCCAGAAGATGTTTAGTAGTGATAGGGGTTGTTGATTTTCTTGCTAAGTACTTGTATTTCAATAAATTGTTAAGATGTCTGGCTTGGTGCAGTGTAACACTTATTTGGTTGTTGTGTTCCGTAGTACATTGTGGAACTCAGGGTGATGCCCTCTTTGCATAAGGTTTGTAGCTTGCAGTCAGAAGTGGAAAGATTGTCCCACCCACATTCTGTAATGCAGCCATGTGTGCAGCCACTTCCACAGTGCCCCCCGAGGAGGAGGGTTGTGTGGACAACTGTCGGTTCAGGAAGATTACGTGCAGTGGAACAAAAACATAGCAATTTTGATCTCTCTGCATAGAATTCCTATAATGTTCTTGCGGATTTAAATGGTAAGGCTGTTGTAGATATTAGCGAGGCCCCGCAGGTGGAGAATGAGAGGATGTTCCATGGGGAAGTTGTTGTAAGTAAGGTGCATAGTGTCAGCAAAACATCAACTGCAGTTAGTAGAAATAAAAAGGACAAATTTTCTTGACTCGACTGTTAGAGGTGTTGATTTAGGACAGAGTAAGGATGTGGTGAAGCTGATGAGGTGTCTCCCAAGGGCCACTCCCAGCAGGGACAGGAGGCGGATTACAAATACTGTCAAGGCTATGAGTAAGGGTAATAAAGTTGATGTCGTGGTACATCTTGACACAACTGATTTGTCCCAGAGAAAAGTTAATGTAGTAAAAAGAGATTTCCAATGTCTAAGCGTGGAGCTGGGCAGAATAACTGATTCAATGACTTTCTCAGAAGTGTGACCGGTTTGTGGCCAGGAGGATAAAAAAACTTGTATCAGAGAGTTTAATGTGTGGTTAAGGCAGTGGTGTAAAGCTGAAGGATTTGGCTATGTAAGTCATGATGTCAGTAGGTGGTCTAATAGGGAGTTGTTTAAGAGGGATGGTTTGCATACATCATACAGAGGTACCCTGGTGCTCGGTGAGGAGTTCAGGACTTTTTTGGACAGGCATTTAAACTAGGTAAAGGGGACAGAGATGTAACTGATGTGGATGATTTCTGTCCTCAACCAATGAGGATAAATCAGTTTCTGGAAACTTTTGAAAAGGGAGCTGTAAATAAAATAGATGTAGTTGTTGATGATAAGGGGCAAACTAATATTGAAAATAATGTTCTTCGGGTAATGTGCACGAATGCTCGAAGCTTGAGCAACAAGCTCTGTGAGTTAATGGCCATAATATCTAGAGATAATTTGAATCTGATTGCCATAACTGAGACATGGTTTAAGGATTCTAATGAATGAGAAATATCCATACCAGGATATACATTGTATAGGAAGGACAGAATAGAGAGAAGGGGAGGTGGAGTAGCCATTTATGTTAAGGGAATTCTAAAAAGAACACTAATTCAAAATACATGTAAAGATCTGGAAGGTTCTGTCATTAGAATTGGGGTGATATATAGGCCTCCAGGGCACTCTTAGGAATATGACAATAAGATGGTGGATGAAATTACCGAAATGGCAGTAAAGGGAGATATTGTGGTTATGGATAATTTAAACATGCCTGATGTTGACTGGAATATCCCCAGTGCCCTTACATGCAAAAGTAAGAATATAGTAGAGGCCTTTACAGGAGCAGCTCTGGCACAGTTGGTTAAGACACCGACTAGAAGAGAGAATATTCTAGATTTAGTTTTTATAAATAGGAATTGGGTTTAAGGTTAAGGTAGGAGAAAATTTAGGTTGCAGTGACCATCTATGTTTGTGGTTTGATGTACAGTAATAACTGATTGTGAGCAATCCTATACTGCAACCAAAGTATTGGATTTCAGAAAAACAAATTTTAATGCAATGGGGAAATATTTAAATAATGAATTAAAGGGGAGGGATAAAATGGCAGGAGCGAGCACCTAGTGACTGTATTAAAAAAGGCCATCTTAAAAGCCATTGGACTGTATGTAAGACAAATAACTAAAGGAAAAAGGAAAAAGAAACCGCTATGGTTTAGCAATGATGTAAGGGCTATAGTCAATGAAAAAAAAGGCTGCCTATAGAAGGTCTAAAGAGTCCGGAAGTATAGCTGAGAGGTGTATAAAATGAGACAGAAGGAGGCAAAACAGATAATATAAGCTGCTAAAGCCTCAAAAGATTAGATTAGATTTGTTGGATTTATATGCCGCCCCTCTCCGCAAACTCGGGGCAGCTCACAACCATAATAAAAAACAGTACATAATAACAATCCAATGCCCTCCAATCTAATTACAATTTAAAATTAGTAATTTCATAAAACAATCCCAATATATATATATAAAAAACAGGCACACAGTCAATCTATCAAACGGCAAAACAACATGGGCAAGGGGGAGATGTTTTAGTTCCCCCATGCCTGACGGCAAAGGTGGGTCTTAAGGAGTTTACGAAAGGCAGGGAGGGTGGTGGCAATCCTAATCTCAGGGGGGAGCTGATTCCAGAGGGTCGGGGCCCCCACAGAGAAGGCTCTTCCCCTGGGTCCTGCCATACGACATTGTTTAGTCGACGGGACCCAAAGAAGGCCGACTCTGTGGGACCTAACCGGTCGCTGGGATTCGTGCGGCAGGAGGCGGTCCCGAAGATATTCTGGTCCGGTGCCATGAAGGGCTTTATAGGTCATAACCAACACTTTGAATTGTGACCGGAAACTGATCGGCAACCAATGCAGACGGCGGAGTGTTGGAGTAATATGGGCATACTTAGAGAAGCCCATAATTGCTCTCGCAGCTGCATTCTGCATGATCTGAAGTTTCCGAACACTTTTAAAAGGTAGCCCCATGTAGAGAGCGTTACAGTAGTCGAGCCTCGAGGTGATGAGGGCATGAGTGACTGTGAGTAATGACTCCCGGTCCAAATTACTACCGGTCCAAAAGAGGACGAAATTGCCAAATCTGTAAAGGAGGGGGATAAAATCTTCTTCAGATATATTAGTGATAGGAAGAAGAAAAACTGCAGCATCATGAAGCTTAGTATTGGGAATAATACATACATTGATGGGAATAAGGAGGTCGCTGACCATTTCAATAGCTACTTCTGTTCAGTTTTCTCAAAAGACACCTTACAATATAATACTATAGATGGATATAGCATTGCTTCCAGCTGTACGGCTTCAGATCCAGTGATCTTAGAAGCTGATGTCTTAGAAGAACTTGAACAATTAAAGATAAATAAGGCAATGGGTCCAGATGTCATCTACCCCAGAGTTCTTAAAGAACTCAGATTTGTCATTGCTGCCCCCCTGACTGATTTGTTTAACCAATCCCTGTTAACAGGAGATGTTCCTGAGGATTGAAGAATGGCCACTGTTGTGGCTATCCACAAGAAGGGCAGTAGAGAAGAACCTAGTAACTGCAGGTCAGTTAGCTTGACATCAGTTGTAGTTAAAATGATGGAGACTCTATACTCAGAAAGAGGATAAATCAGCACCTAAAAAACAATAACTTATTGGACCCAAATCAGCATGGCTTTACTGAAGGCAAATCATATCAGACTAATCTGATTGATTTCTTTGACTACGTCACAAAGGTGTTGGATGAAGGTGGTACCGTGGATATTGCCTATCTGGACTTCAGCAAAGCCTTTGATACGGTTCCACATAAAGAGCTGATAGATAAATTAGTGAGGATTGGACTTAGTCCCTGGATAGTTCACTGGATTTGCAGCTGGCTGAAGCGTAGACATCAGAGAGTTGTTGTAAATTGCGAGTATTCTGAGCAGAGACAGGCTACAAGCGGTGTGACACAAGGGTCTGTTTTGGGTCCTATTCTTTTTAATATGTTTGTGAGTGACATCGGGTAAAGTTTGGTAGGGAAGGTTTGCCTATTTGCCAATGACTATAAAGTGTGCAATAGGGTTGATATTCCTGGAGGCGTCTGTAATATGGTAAATGATTTAGCTTTACTAGATAAATGGTCAAGCAATGGAAACTGCAGTTTAATGTTTCCCAATGTAAAATAATGCACTTGGGGAAAAGGAATCCTCAACCTGAGTATTGTATTGGCAGTTCTGTGTTAGCAAAAACTTCAGAGGAGAATGATTTAGGGGTCGTGATTTCTGACAGTCTCCAAATGGGTGAACAGTGCAGTCAGGCGGTAGGGAAAGCGAGTAGAATGCTTGGCTGCATAGCTAGAGGTATAACGTAGGAAGAGGGAGGTTGTGATCCCCTTATATAGAGCACTGGTGAAACCACATTTGGAACACTGTGTTCAGTTCTGGAGACCTCACCTACAAAAAGAGATTGACAAAATTGAACGGGTCCAAAGACGGGCTATAAGAATTGGTCTTAAGCATAAAACGTATCAGAAAAGATTTAATGAACTCAATCTGTATAGTCTGGAGGACAGAAAGAAAAGGAGGGACATGATCGAAACATTTAAATATGTTAAAGGGTTAAATAAGGTCCAGGAGGAAAGTGTTTTTAATAGGAAAGTGAACATAAGAACAAGGTTACACAATCAGAAGTTAGTTGGGGGAAAGATCAAAAGCAACATCAGAAAATATTATTTTACTGAAATAGTAGTAGATCCTTGGAACATGGTTGGTAGTAGACCCAGCAGACATGGTTGATAAATCCACAGTAACTGAATTTAAACATGCCTGGGATAAACATATATCCATCCCAAGATAAAATACAGGAAATGGTATAAGGGCACACTAGATGGACCATGAGGTCTTTTTTGCCATCAGTCTTCTATTTTTCTATGTTACTATCCTCTATCCTGGTGCTCCTTGACCTTTCAGTGGCTTCCGATAACATTGACCATGGTATCCTTCTACGCCGGCTGGAGGGGTTGGGAGTGGGAGGCACTGTTTTACAATGGTTCTCCTCCTACCTCTCCGGTCGGTCACAGTTGCTGTTAGTGGGGGTCAGAGGTTGACCCCTAGGTTTCCCCCTTGTGGAGTTCCTCAGAGGTCAGTTCCCTCCCCCCTGCTATTTAATATCTACATAAAACCATTGGGTGAGATCATCCAAGGACATGGGGTGACTTGTCATCAGTACGCTGATGACACCCAGCTGTTCATTTCGATCCTGTGTCCACTTGGCGAAGCTGTGGAAGTGATATGCCGATGCCTGGAGGGTCTGGATGGGTGCCAACAGGCTCAAACTCATCCCTGACAAGACGGAGTGGCTGTGGGTTTTGCCTCCCAAGGACAATCCCATCTGTCCGTCTATTACCCGTGGGGGGAAATCACTGACCCCTCAGAAAGGTCCGCAATTTGGGCGCCCTCCTCAAACCACAGCTGACTTTAGAACACCATCTTTTGGCTGTGGCGAGAGGGGGCTTTGCCCAGGTTCATCTGGTGCACCAGTTGTGCCAGTGGCCAGGACCAAAGAGCTTGACCAGAGACTTGGACATTCCCACTGGACAATTTTAGAACTCAGCCGATTTAGAACTTGGCACCATTTTGTTGCTGACTTGATTAATGAATTATTGACTATTCCCTATATTCATAATAATTAATATTTAGTTTGTATAGTACTTCGTTTTAGATTTTATATATATATTACTTACTTTAATGTTTTAACTATTATTAATTCAATTTATAATTTAATTAAATTATTGGGGGGTTAATTGATGGAGAATTGGGGGGTGGAATAATGTATGGTATGAATGATTGGTATGGATGGGATGGGTGGGATTATGGCATGGATGGGGTTAATAGGAATGGTATGAATGATATACTTGGCCCACCTGGCGTTGGAGAGGCAGGAGGGGAGGGGACACTTATCTCTGGAATGGCAGAGGGTCAGAATATTCTGGTGCTGCTGGGGAAAGGCAGATATGGCAGGAGCCAAAGAGCTAGCCGTTCCAGGGGAATGAGGGAACGCTGCTTAATAATGATCCCTTGTTCTGGTTCTGTGAGCTCAACCCAGGGTACTGGTAACGACTGTAATTCTGGCCCTGGGCTCAGGCTGCTGCTACTAAATGCCAGGTCAGTGGTAAATAAAGCTCTCCTCATCTGGGATTTGATCCTGGATGAGGAGGCTGACCTGGCATGTATGACTGAAACCTGGCTGGGCCCACAGGGAGAAGTTCCTCTTTCTGAAATTTGCCCAGCTGGGTTTCAGGTATGGCATCAGCCTCGACCCCATGGAAGGGGGGGAAGAGTGGCTATTATAGCCAGGGAGAGCCATTGCCTGCATAGACTTGTTGCTCCACAGATTGCAGGTTGTGAGTCCCTCCTGGTGAAGTTGGACTTAGGGGTTCAGGTGGGCTTGTTGCTCACATACCTGCCTTCAGCTGCGTGTCAACAGCCCTGCCTGTGCTGCTCGAGGAGGTAGCCGGGCTGGCGGGGGGTTCCCCAGACTTATTGTCTTCGGGGACTTAAACCTACTGTCATTTGGCGAAACCTGTGGACTAGCGCAGGAGTTCATGGCCACCATGACAGCCATGGACATGACTCAAGTAGTACAGGGTCTGATTCATGAGAGGGGGCACACACCCGACATGGTATTCCTCTCTGAGCAATTGAGCAATGGTCTGAGACTAAGGGGCTTAGAAGTGTTCCTTTTGTCATGGTCAGACCATTTTCTATTTCGGCTTGACTTCCTGGCTCCCATCCTCCCCTGTGGGGAGTTGGAACCGACTAGGTGGTTCCGCCCCACACGCCTAATGGACCCAGAGGGCTTTCAGAGGGCGCTTGGGGTTATTCCAAATGCACGTCCACAGTTTGGCAGAGTCTCTTCCTGAGGCCTGGAACAAGGCTGCAGCGGAGGCTCTTGACCGGATTGTGCCATTGAGACTTCTCCGCGGCACTAAACCCCGTAGAGGTCCATGGTTCAATGAGGAGCTCCAGGAGTTGAAACACCAGAAAAGACATCTAGAGAAGCGATGGAGGAAGAATAAGTCCGAATCCGATCGAACACTTGTAAGAGCTCATATTAAGACTTACAAAGTGGCGCTCAAGGTGGCAAGATGCGCGTATCATGCCGCCTTGATTACATCAACGAAATCTCGCCCGACCGCTCTGTTTAGGGTGACCTGCTCCCTTCTTAACCAGGGGGAAGTTGGGGGAGCCCTTGCAGAGTAGTGCCGAGGATTCGCTTGGATCCGGGCGGACCTTGACTCCGATTGGATAACAGAGTCGACTGACGAGTCAGTCAAGGTGACTGGGGCCTGTACTTGTCCATCTGTCTGGGAAGAGTTTGATCTGGTGACACCTGATGAAGTGGACAAGGCCATTGGAGCTGTGAATTCCACCACCTGTTTACTGGATCCGGTGTTCCTCCTGGCTGGTTTCGGCCATCAGGGTGGTGACACGGAGCTGGATCCAGGAGATTGTCAACGCTTCTTTGGGGATGGGTCCTTTCCAGCTCCCTACAAAGGGGCACTTGTGCGCCCCCTCCTCAAGAAGCCTTTCCTGGACCCAGCCATTCTTAACAACTATCAGCCAGTCTCCAACCTTCCCTTTATGGGGAAGGTTGTTGAGAAGGTGGTGGCAATCCAGCTCCAGCGGTCCTTGGAAGAAGCCGATTATCTAGGCCCTCAGCAGTAAGGATTCAGGCCCGGCTACACCACGGAAACTGCTTTGGTCACGTTGATGGATGATCTCTGGCAGGCCCAGGACAGGGGTTTATCTTCTGTCCTGGTGCTTCTCGACCTCTCAGCGGCTTTCGATACCATTGACCGGCTGGAAGGTTTGGGAGTGGGAGGCAATGTCCTCCAGTGATTTCCCTCCTACCTCTCCATTCGGTCACAGTCGATGTTAGTGGGGACTCAGAGGTCGACCTCTAGGCTTCTCCGTTTTGGGGTGCCTCAGGGGTCGGTCCGCTTCCCCTTGTTATTTAATATCTACATGAAACCACTTGGCAAGATCATCCAGGGGCATTGTGTGAGGCATCATCAGTATGCTGATGATACCCAGCTATACATCTCCACCCCATGTTCAGTCAACGAAGCAGTGGAACTGATGTGCCGGTGCCTGGGGACTGTTAGGGTCTGGATGGGTGTCAACAGACTCTGACTCAACCCTGATAAGATGGAGGGGCTGTGGGTTTTGCCTCCGAAGGCCAATTCCATCTGTCCGTCCATTTCCTTGGGCGGGGGAATTACTGACCCACTCAGAGAGGGTCCGCAAATTGGGCCTCCTCCTCGATCCACAGGTCACATTAGAGAACCATCTTTCAGCTGTGGCGAGGGGGGCGTTTGCCCAGGTTGCAGTCCTACCTAGACCAGGGGTCACTGCTCACAGTCACTCATGCCCTCATCACTTCGAGGCTCGACTACTGTAACACTCTCTACATGGGGCTACCTTTGAAGAGTGTTCGGAAACTTCAGATCGTGCAAAATACAGCTGCGAGAGCAATCATGGGCTTCCCTAGGTATGCCCATGTTACACCAATACGCTGCAGTCTGCATTGGTTGCCGATCAGTTTCCGGTCACAATTCAAAGTGTTGGTTATGACCTATAAAGCCCTTCATGACATCGGACCAGAATATCTCCGGGACTGCCTTCTGCCACACAAATCCCAGCGACCACTTAGGTCCCACAGAGTTGGCCTTCTCCGGGTCCCGTCGACTAAACAATGCTGTCTGGCAGGACCCGGGGAAGAGCCTTCTCTGTGGCGGCCCTGACCCTCTGGAATCAGCTCCCTCCGGAGATTAGGATTGTGCCCACCCTCCTTGCCTTTTGTAAACTCTTTAAAACCCACCTCTGCCATCAGGCATGGGGGAATTGAGATGTCTTCCCCTGGCCTTTATATTTTATGTATGGTATTTTGTGTGTATGTCTTGTTTTTAAATAAGGGGTTTTTAGATATTTTTAAATACTAGATTTGTTGATAGATTTGTTATTGTACATTTTTTTTATTATTGCTGTGAGCCGCCCTGAGTCTACGGAGAGCGGCGGCATAGAAATCTGATAAATAATAATAATAACAATAATAACAATAACAACAACAACAATAATAATAATAATAATCTGGACAGGGAGTCACTGCTCACAGTCACTCATGCCCCTATCACCTCAAGATTTGACTACTGCAACGCTCTCTCCATGGGGCTCCCTCTGAAGAGTGTTCGAGAACTTCAAATCGAGCCATTATGGGTCTCTCCAGATATACCCATGTTTCTCCAACTTTCCACGGACTGGATTGGCTGCCGATTGGTTTCTGGACACAATTCAAAGTGTTGGTGATGACCTATAAAGCCCTACATGGCATTGGACCACATTATTTACGGGACCGCCTTCTGCTGCACAAATCCCAACAGCTGATTAGGTCCCACAGAATTATCCTTCTCCAGGTCCTGTCAACCAATGTCATCTGGCGGGACCTAGGGGAAGAGCCTTCTCTTCCCTGGCCCTGTGGAATCAGCTCCCTCCAGAGGTTCACACTGCCCCCACCCTCCTCGCCTTTCACAAGAGCCTTAAGACCCATCTATGTTGTCAGGCATGGGGGAGTTAGATCATGCCCCCCCTCTTTCTGACCAATGAATATTATGTGTGCATGTGATTGAGTTAATTGACTGTTTTTTAATGTAATGGGATTTTAGCTTAGAGTTTTTAACTATTATATTTGTACACATATTGTTATTGTATTGCATTCTGTCAGCCGCCCCGAGTCCTCGGAGAAGGGCGGTATACAAGTCTAAATAATAATAATAATAATAATAATAATAATAATAATAATAATAATAATAATGGGTACGCCTTGTCGTGGTAGTAGGGCTTGTGTGCTTCAATGAAGCCAAGAGCTGTGCCAGCGGTAGTGTAAACTACTGGTAGGTCTAACCTTGCTGAAGTGGTCAAAGCAGAGGAGCCAGACTAAAAGTACCTAACCCATTTAAATTAATGGAGAGACAAAACAAAAAAAAGTCCATACTAGCTCGGTCGTCGCCCAGGATAAAAAGGACTGCGGTGGCTGCTGTGGAATCTGGGCAGCCATCAACAAATGAGCTACAGGAACAAAACAAACAAAGCTTACAAATCAAAAAGCAGCAGAAATTCTCAATGTCAGATAATCGCACAATCATGAAGTGTTATTACAACCCGGAGCCTGAAAAACATGGATATCAAAGACGGATATACAAATTATGGAAACAAGAACAGGCAAACTCAAAAATAACAGAACTTTGACTGGCCGATCAGCGACGACTCATAATCAGGAACCAAATGTTCAGTGAAGTCAAATTAGAAGAAATACAGAAAATTTGTAAAATAGAAACACCAAAATCTGATCTGGCACCAGTAGAAGCTCCAATAAGATCTGGAGTCACTGCACAACTGGAACCTGATGAAAACTTAGAAAGACAGCAAGAAGCTGTAGATGAGACACTTGGCACTATGACTCAAAGGCAGCAAGAACAAATACTTGCTCATGCAGGGTCCAATGCAGAGCGAAAGAGACTGCCAGCCTTAAAAAACATAAGCAAGAAACTATTTGTCCCACTGATGGAAGATATTAACTCTGCACTTGCAACGGTCAATGTAACTTCAATTGAAGAATTGAATCAGCTTGCCTAAAATACAGCTGTGATAGTAACTGAAGAACTAGTGTTACTACAACAGAAACCAATCGGAAAACCAACTGGAAAATCAAAATGGAAAATCCGACTAGAACTGAAAATCAAAAGCTTGAGATCAGATTCAAGTAACTTGAAGAACATTAAGGAGCAGAAACTGAACAATCAGAAGATCACAGACTATTTGACAAAAAAGTGCTGGCTTAGTACAAGAAAGATCGAGGAAGCTCTGGAAATTGTAAAGCAGCAGATAACAGCGACAGCCAGGAAAATTGAGCGATATGAAGCTACGATCACCCAGTACAGACAGAATCAAACATTTCAATCCAACCAGAGGCAGTTCTACCAGAACCTGCATCAGCAAACAAGAAAATTGAAAAGCCAGATGTGAAAATAACAACAAAGTTCTGGAAAGATCTCTGGGAGGTCGAATAGGACTATATCTAAACTGCTGGGTGGTTAAAGGAGTTTGAGAAAAAATTCTCAAAGAGCAATATGCAGCTGCTGGAAGTAACACCTGAAATGATTGTAAAAAGAGTGAAGAAAGTAAAGAACTGGACATCCCCTGGCACTGATCAGGTGCATGGTTTTTGGCTGAAATAACTGACCAGCCTGTATGCAAAAATGGCCGAATTGTTAACAAAATGCTGCAGACAGGAAATATCAGTGGATGGCTTACAACTGGCAGAACATATTTAATACAGAAAGATGCAGCGAAAGGAGCCATACCAGGAAACTACAGGCCAATAACATGTTTGCCGACCATGCTCAAACTGCTGACAGGTATCATAGCTGATAGAATTCAGGACTACCTAGAATAAAATGACATCACGCCAGTGGAGCAAAAGGGCAATAAAAGATAAAGCAGAGGTACGAAGAACCAGCTCCTAATTGATAAAATGATTTCGGAGAACTGTAAGAACAGGAAAACAAACCTATACATGACCTGGATTGACTACAAGAAAGCCTTTGACTCTTTGCCACACAGCTGGATCATAAAATGCCTGGAAGTCATTGGAGTCAATGAAAACATCAGGAAATTAATAGAAAAGGCGATGAAATATTGAAAGACTGAGCTTTTTGATGGGAATGAAAGCTATGGGCTGATCAATATCAGAAGGGGCATCTTCCAGGAGGACTCTTGGTCCCCATTGCTACTCATCATCGCTATAATCCCACTGTCACTCATCCTATAGAAAATAAACCTAGGCTACCAAACTACCAAAAATTTAACACCTGCTATATATGGATGACCTGAAGTTGTACGGAAAATCAGAAACTGAGATACAGTCACTAACCAACACTGTGCAAATCTTCAGCAATGACATCAGCATGGAGTTTGGCCAGGATAAATGTGCCACAGTGGCACTGAAAAAGGGAAAAATCACAGAAAGTGAGGGCATTGAAATGCCAAATGGTCAAACTATCAAGTGCCATCAGCCAGAAGCCTACAGATATTTGGGCATCTTGCAACTGGATAATATCAAGCATGGTCATGTGAAAACTGTCCTCTGGATGTACTCTTTGCTGAAGAGTACATCCAGAGGACGAGAAAATTTTTGAAGAGCAAACTGAATGGTGGCAACACTATCAAGGCTATAAATACTTGGGCCATACCTGTCATTAGATACACAGCTGGCAGAGTGAACTGAACTCAAGCAGAGCTGGATAACCTGGACAGGAAAACCAGAAAATTAATGACGATCCTTCATGCACTACATCCCCGCTGCCAGGCTGTATTTACCAAGGAAATACACTCCGTTGACAGGCTGTATTTACCAAGGAAAATAGGCGCCAGAGGACTTTTGCAAGTGAAGCAGACAATGGAAGAAGAGAAGCATGCATTAGCTGACTATGTGAAGGAGAGCAAAAAGTCAGCGTTGATGGAGGTCAACAATAGGAAACTTCTCAAGGTGAAGCAAACTAAGAATCAGTACAGAAAAACTGTAACTCAATGTCGTATGGACAGTTGGCGGAACAAAGCATTGCATGGCTAGTTCTTGGAGAAGATTGAAGGCAAAGTGGATAAAGAAAAGACCTGGTCATGGCTTACAAGTGGAACACTCAAAAAGGAGACAGAAGGACTAATACTGGCGGCACAAGAACAGGCCATTAGAGCAAATGCGGTCAAAGCCAGAATTGAAAAATCAACAGACAATCCAAAGTGCAGACTCTGTAAAGAAACAGATGAAACAATCGATCACATACTCAGCTGCTGCAAAAAGATCGCACAGACTGACTACAAGCATAGACATGATGCTGTGGCACAGATGATCCACTGGAACTTGTGCCGGAACTACCATTTACCAGTGGCAAAGAACTGGTGGGATCATAAGCCCGAAAAAGTGGTTGAAAATGAGCAAGCAAAACTACTGTGGGACTTCAGACTGACCGAATTCTGAAGCATAACACACTAGACATCCTGATTGTGGAGAAAAAGAAAGTATGGATCATCGCCATCGCAATCCCGGGGGACAGCAGAATTGAGGAGAAGCAGCTAGAGAAATTAGTAAAATATGAAGATCTAAAAATCGAGCTGTAACGACTCTGGCATAAGCCAGTGAAAGTGGTCCCAGTGGTACTTGGCATGCTGGGAGCAGTGCCAAAGGATCTCAGCGGACATTTGAAAACCATCGGAATTGACAAAATCTCCATTTGTCAATTGCAAAAGGCCGCTTTACTAGGATCGGCAAACATAATTCACCGCTACATCACGCAGTCCTAGGTGCTTGGAAAGCGCCCGACTGGTGATGAAATACGAAATCTTGTTTGCTGAGTTGTATTGACATAATAATAATAATAATAATAATAATAATAATAATCATCATCATCATCATCATCATCATCATCATCATCATCATCTGAATAACTGGGGGGGGGGATGGTGGAGGAAGAAGGAGCTTTGATTTGAGACTCCTCATCCTCAGAGAGACCTTGAAAAGAATCATCTCTATCCTCCTAATCTTTGTCATCCTTGTTGTCCTCTTGAGATGAGGAGGAATCCAAATCCTGGACTGGAGGCCAATAGGTTGAGAAGGAGCTCAATGGCCTAGTCCTACGGGTTTGGGAATGAGGATGGGGGTGCACATTGAGGGCCATAAACATGGCATCAATGGTTTGAGGTAAGACAGAAAATATGGATTGGAATTCAGGAGGTAGGTTAAGCACAGATAGAGAAAGATCTTAATCCATCCTCTGGGCCTGGGCTGGGCCTGGCGCTGGGGGATCCTCTACACTTTACTCTGACCCTACTGGGCCTAAATCCCAGAGATTTGGCTGTGGCCTGTTTAGGTTAGGCTCACCCAGTAAAAGGACTTGGTCATCGGGGGGAGGGGCAGATCAGGTAGATCTGTGGGCTCAGATGAACTGACATGCACTTGGGCCTGTACTCTTAGGCGTTTGGCTGACTGTTCATGAAGTTTTTGAAACATTTTATCACGTCTTTTCTCGGCTCTAGGTGCCCCTAGAAATGAGGAGGCCTGAGGGATTGGCTCTATTTTGTCCCTAGATTCCTGTGGTATTTTGCCAGAGATGTTTTTCTTGGGGATTCTGGAAGCCACGGCCTGGATTAACAAGGCCAAAGGTTGAGCCAACTAAGGGAGAAGCATAAAAAATAATAAAATCCTCAAGAGCAAAGGGCCCAAGCTCCTTAGCCCAGGAGGGTCTGCCACTCAGAGACAATTTGAAGCTACTCCAAATACAAGTCAAAGATTACAGACTGGCTAGGCCTCTGTGATTAATGACAACAAGGAGGTGGGAGGCCTAGTGGATGAGCGGAAGCCTGAGCAACTCACGGCGAGCTCTGGACCTGTGCTGGACTTTTTGGTGCCAAGCGGGTAGCGTGGGAGAGCCATTGGTACTGAAATTTAGAAGGTGCTGAGGGCCGTCGCGCTGAAAGTTTTGAGGCTAAAGTCCGGGGGACTGAACAAGTGACTTGTTCCTTGTCCCACTCCACAAGAAGGCCGGGTAGATTTAATTTTTTTTAAAATGTGACTGGCAGTGGCGCGGGGTGAGTGACCAGCAACTGGCTTCAGGAATTAAAAGAACAAAGGGCCGCGCCATGGCTTCTCCAAGCTGGAGCCAAGTCCAGGAGGGCTGGCTCGTAATTTAAACTGATTCCCTTGTAAAGTAATTGGGAGGAATAAAAGGACTGAAAGGAAACTTATCTGAATGTTTTTGTTTTGCAAGTGAAGTCGTTGAGAGGGAAGGTGTTTTGTTTTGTTTTGCAAGTGAAGTCGTTGAGAAGGTGTTAATATCCCCTCCCCCCAGGTCTATATTATTTATGCATGGTATGTTTGTGTGTATGTTTTGCTTTTTAATAACGGGTTTTTAGTTACTTAAATATTAGATTTGTCATACATTGTTTTACTATTGTTGTGAGCCACCCCGAGTCTGCAGAGAGGGGTGGCATACAAATCTAATAAATAAATAAATAAATAAATCATGAGAGGAGCTGAGCCACCATGCGTCCTGCCGGTAGAAGGACCAAGTGAATTCAGGAATGGTCGGATCCAGCAATCTTTTTTAAAAACAAGGCTCAGTCCTGATTGGATAGGACAGCGAGCAAACCCATGTGACTGCTGGGCCCGCTCCTTAGTATGGAGAAGAGAGCCAACTTAGGATAATGCACAGGAACCAAACGAAATAAATAGTAAGTGTGTTTTGTATGCTTTTCCATTGTTAGCATTAGTATTGATTTAATTTTTTTTAAACCAGCAATACACACTATGAAATGTTTTATCCCAAATTCAGAAGCAAACCTGTAATTCTGAAAGAGGAGGAGCACTGCTAGCCCACAATGTGAAGCGGCAATCACCTGTTTCCATATCCCACATGGAGACTTCATTATTGCCTTGAACAGCTATATTAACAATAACAAATAGCAATTATAATATGTTTCTTCCTACATTCTACTATTGCTACATATTCTGTTGCCTTCCTACCTTCTACTGTTTCCACTTATAGACCTTTAGTGAGCAACTATACCTCCAATTAATCCTCATTATGATTCCAGATTCAAGAAGAATTTTTGCCATTTATTTGAATTTCAGCCTCATCTCAAACAAATGGTTGCCATATAAACCCATGATCTATCATCCTCAGCAATTTGTCTATGTTGTTATATTGCAATGTAGTGTAGTGTAGTATTGTGTTGTGTTATGCTATTCTTTATTTATTCTTTATTGGCCAAGTGTGACTGGACACACAAGAATTTGTCTGGTGCATATGCTCTCTGTGTACATAAGAATAAAATACATTCATCAAGAATAAAAATCTACAACACTTAGTGAGAGTCAAGGTTACTAATAATCTATCAAATCATACTAGAAAAACAAATAAAAACAATATAAACTGAAAGATACAAGCAACATGGTTATAGTAGTAAGTGAGAAGAGAAATATATTTGTAAGGAAGAGTAACAGTCTTAGTAAATTATTTGATAGTGTTGTCGGAATTAGTTGTTAAGCAGAATGATGACATTCAGGAAAAAAAACCTGTCCTTGTGTCTAGTTCTGGTGTGCAATGCCCTATAGCATTGTTTTGAGGATAGAAGTTGAAACAATTTATGTCCAGGATGTGAGAGGTCTGTAGATGTTTTCACGACCCTCTTTTTGACTCGTGCAGTATACAGATCCTCAATGGAATTCAAGTTGGTAGTAATTGTTTTTTCTGCAGTTCTAAATTATCTGTTGAAATCAGTGTCGATCTTGTTTGGTTGCAGAGCCAAACCAGTCAGTCATAGAGGTGCAGATCACAGATTCAATGATTCCTCTGCAGAACTAAATCCTAGCTCTTTGGGCAGTTTGAGCTTTCTGAGTCAGCACAGAAAGAACATTCTTTGCTGTGCTTTTTTGATGCCATTTTTGATGTTAGGTGTCCATTTTAAGTCTTGAGATATGATAGAACTTAGAAACATGAAGGACTGTGTTGATACTGTGTTGTCTAGTATTGTAAGAGGTGGTAGTACGTTATGCTCTGCTATGCTATTCCAGTTACTTAAAGTAATTGTAAAATGTGAAAGCATTTGGATGTTTAAAGAAGATTAACTGTACCTGCAATCACCCACGACTGGGAAAGGGGATGCATAATTAGCCGTCTGATTCGTGCTCTAGAAGGATGGGAATGGCTGGAAATTGGTAACTGGAATCTCATATCCCAACATGCCATGGTTCCACTGCTTGTACCTTTCAAAGAAAAATGTAAACAGATCAGTAACATAATGCATTTTAAGCAATGTCTTCCAAGCTCTAGCACATATGATGCCCATATGAAGTTTAAAGACACATTTTATTTTTTATTATTTATTTATACTTGTTTATATTATTTGCAAAGAAAATTAGACCATGAATAGTCCTAAATTTATTTCAAATATGGATAGAAATTTCAACCATTAACCATGGTAGTTGTAAGCCAAGGTACCCATGTAACCAGACTTGATTTGATGCCCATTTTTATGGCAGTTATTAAAAATAACTGGGGTGTTGATCTTACCTTACTCTTCTCGTAGGGTGGAGCCAACCTTCAAGAATCCGATGACACTGACTCTTTGGCCAATAAGAACTAAGTCTGTCAAATTGTATTTCTTTGTCCTCCTGCCTTAATTTCCCCTCTTTGACGAAAAACAATAGACAGGTTTAGCGTGCAGCTCCCAAGGTCAAAAGAAGTAGAAGAAAACAATTTCATATCCCTAAGCCCAGGGCAGACTAACTGTGGGCGGGATTGGAGGTTAGTGCCACCCTATGAGAAAAGGCCTATCAGGTAAGACCAATGCACCTTTGCCATAGTGGGTGGAGCTAACCTCCCAGAATGGGACATAACAAAGCAGTCTGTCCATGGGAGAGATAGGTCTGGCTGGCTTCCACAGTCTGTTGAAGAACTGTTTGGAACAGAATGAAGGGAGAATACTCTCCTGAGTTCTGTGGAACATGGTGTTGACCTTTGGTAAGAATGTGGGGTTCAGTCTCAGACCCACTTTATCTGGATGGAATTGGCAGAGATCCTGTCTGATCAAAAGTGCTGCCATCTCTGAGATATGTTGAGCTAATTCAAGACCAAGCTACAAAGAATAAATTGGAATCATTTTATAATATGTAAATAAATATATTGCACTTGAGTTAAAATGCTATATACAAAATATGCCCCCATTTTGGTGGAGGGGTATGAATGTTGTCGGGTGGCAGGCACTAAGAACCCTAGACACATTGTTATATGTTGTATTGTTATTGTTAAAAATCAATAAAAGCATATTATATATAGCATATTATGTATATATATATATATATATACATCAGCTCAACATATCTCTTTACGTGTGTGTGTGTGTGTGTGTGTGATTTTCACGGGCACAGGTATGAAGATTTTAATAGTGAGGTTGCTGTGGATATTAGCGAGGCCCCCCAGGTAGAGGATGGGGGGATGTTCCAAAGGGAACTTGTTGTAAGAGAGGTACATGGTGTTACCAAACCATCAGGAGCAGTTAGTGGAAATAAAAAAAGGATGCATTTTCTTGTGGGTGACTCGACTGTTAAGGGTGTTGATTTGGAACAGAGTAAGGATGCGGTGAGCGTGATAAAGTGTCTCCCAGGGGCCACTGCCAGTAGGGACAGGAGGCGGATTACAAATATTGTGAAGGCTGTAAGTAAAGATAATAATGTTGATTTGGCACAAATGGTTTGTCCCAGAGAAATGTTAATCGAGTAAAAAGATATTTCCAATGTCTTAGTGTGGAGCTGGGCAGAATAACTGATTCAACTGATCAAAATCAACTGATTTTTCTCAGAGGTATTACTGGTTTGTGGTCAGGAGGATAAAACACCTTGTATTGCGGAGTTTAATGAGTGGTTAAGGCAGTGGTGTAAAGCTGAAGTTTTTGGATATGTTATTCATGATGTTAGTAGGTGGTCTAATAGGGAGTTGTTTGAGAGGAATGGTTTGCATCCATCATACAGAGGTACCTAGGTGCTTGGTGAGGAGTTCAGGACTTTTTTGGACAGGCATTTAAACTAGGTAAAGGGGACAGAGATGTAACCGATGTGGATGATTTCTGTCCCCTGACAACAAGGATAAATCAGTTTGTTGAAATTTATGAAAGGGGAGCTGTAAATGAAATAGATGTAGTTGTTGATGATAAGGGGCAAACTAATAATGAAAATAATGTTCTTCGGGTAATGTGCACAAATGCTGGAAGCTTGAGCAACAAGCTCTGTGAGTTAATGGCCATAATATCTAGAGATAATTTGGATCTGGTTGCCATAACTGAGACATGGTTTAAGGACTTCAATGATAGGGAAATATCCATACCAGGATATACATTGTATAGAAAGGATAGAGTAGAGAGAAGGGGAGGTGGAGTAGCCATTTATGTTAAGGAAAGTCTAAAAGCAACACTAATTCAAAATACATGTAAAGAGCTGGAGACTCTCTGGGTTTGATTGCAAATTAAAGAGGGTTCTGTCATTAAATTTGGGGTGATCTATAGGCCTCTAGGGCAATCTGAGGATTATGACAAGAAGATGGTGGATGAAATTACCCAAATGGCAGTAAAGGGAGATATTGTGATTATGGGTGATTTCAACATGCCTGATGTTGACTGGAATATCCCTAGTGTCCTTACATGCAAAAGTAAGAATATAATAGAGGCCCTTACAGGACCAGGTCTGGCACAGCTGGTTAAGATACCAACTAGAGGGGAGAATATTCTAGATTTAGTTTTTACAAATGGGAACCAGGTTTCAGAGGTTAAGGTGGGAGAAAACCTAGCTTGCAGTGACCACCTATGTTTGTGGTTTGATGTAAAAACTGATTGTGAGCAATCCTATACTTCAACCAAAGTATTGGATTTCAGGATTGTTTATTTATATGTATGTTTATATGTTTATTAGATTTGTATGCCGCCCCTCTCTGCAGACTCGGGGTGGCTCACAACAATAATAAGACAATGTACAAAGAACAAATCTAATGTTTTTAAAATATCTAAAAACCCATTATTTAAAAAACATACAACACAAGCATACCATACATAAAAATATATAGGCCTGGGGGAGATGTCTCAATTCCCCCATGCCTCACGGCAGAGGTGGGTTTTAAGGAGTTTGCAAAAGACAAGGAGGGTGGGGGCAATCCTAATCTCCAGGGGGAGCTGGTTCCAGAGGGTTGGGGCCGCCACAGAGATGGCTCTTCCCCTGGGTCCCACTAGACAACTCTGGAGAGTTGTCCCAGAGAAGATCAACTCTATGGGTCCGATGCCATGAAGGACTTTATAGGTCATAACCAACACTTTGAATTGTGACCGGAAACTGATCGGCAACCAATGCAGACTGCAGAGCGTTGGTGTAACATGGGCATACCTAGGGAAGCCAATAATTGCTCTCACAACTGCTTTTTGCACAATCTGAAGTTTCTGAACACTCTTAAAAGGTACCCCCATGTAGAGAGCGTTACAGTAGTCGAACCTTCGAGGTGATGAGGGCATGAGTGACTGAGCAGCGACTCCGGGTCCAGATAAGGCTGCAACTGGTGCACCAGGCAAACCTGGGCAAATGCCCCCATTGCCACAGCTGAAAGATGGTTCTCTAATGTAAGCTGTGGATTGAGGATCATGTTGCGGACACTCTCTGGGGGTGGTGGTCAATAATTATCCCCCCCCCCAGGTGATGGACGGACAGATGCAATTGTCCTTGGGAGGCAAAACCCACAGCCACTCCATCTTATCAGGGTTGAGCTTGAGTCTGCTGACACCAATCTAGACCCTAACAGTCTCCAGGCACTGGCACATCACTTCCACTGCTTCACTGATGGGACATGGGGTGGAGATGTACAGCTGGTATCATCAGCGTACTGATGATACCTCACCCCATGCCCCTGGATGATCTTACCCAGGGGTTTCATGTAGATATTAAATAGCAAGGGGGAGATATAGCAGGGAGAAGCCTAGAGGTCAACCTCTGACCCTCCACTAACACCGACTGTGACCAACTAGAGGGGTAGGAGGAGAACCACTGAAGAACAAGTGCATTATTTTAAATTTGGAAACATTAAACTGCAGTTTTCATTGCTTTGACCTCTTTTTTAGTAAAGCTAAATCATTTGCCATATTACAGGCGCCTCCGGGAATATCAACCCTATTGTACATTTTAGAGTCATTGGCAAATAGGCAAACCTTCCCTACCAAACCTTCCCCTATGTCACTCACAAAGATATTAAAAAGAATAGGACCCAGAACAGACCCTTGTGGCACACCACTTGTAACCAGGCTCTGCTCAGAATACTCGCCATTAACAACACCCCTGTGTTATCTATGCTTCAGCCAACTGCAAATCCACTGAACTATCCAGGGATTAAGTCCAATCTTCACTAATTTATCAACTCTTTATGTGGAACCATATCAAAGGCTTTGCTGAAGTCCAGATAGGCAATATCCATGGCACTACCTTCATCCAACACCTTTGTGAAATAGTCAAAGAAATCAATGAGATTAGTATGACATGATTTGCCCTCAGTAAACCCATGATGGTTTGGGTCCAATATGTTATTGGTTTATAGGTGCTGTTTTATCCTCTTTTTGAGTAGAGTCTCCATTATTTAACTATAACTGATGTCAAGCTAACTGGCCTGTAGTTACTAGCTTCTTCTCTACTGCCCTTCTTGTGGATAGGCACAACACTGGCCATTCTCCAATCATCAGGAACATCTCCTGTTAAAAGGGATTGGTTAAACAAATCAGTCAGGGGGGCAGCAATCACATATGTGAGTTCTTTAAGAACTCTGGGGTAGATGCCATCAGGACCCATTGCCTTTAATCGTTCCAATTCTTCTAAGACATCAGCCTCTGAGATCACTGGAGCTGAATCCGTACAGCTGGAAGCAATGATATATCCACCCATAGTATTATATTGTAAGCTGCCTTCTAAGAAAACTGAACAGAAGTAGCTATTCAAATGGTCAGCGACCTCCTTATTCCCATCAATGTATGTATTATCTCCAGTACTAAGCTTTGTGATGCTGCAGTTTTTCTTCTTCCTATCACTAATATATCTGAAAAAGGTTTTATCCCCCTTCTTCACAGATTTGGCAATTTCTTCCTCTTTTGAGGCTTTAGCAACATATATTATATAGATTGCTTAAAGGATTTAAATGATTGGTTTCCTCTCTGACCTCTGTTAATTCTGCTTCTGATACCCCTATCTGATTGGGATCCGGAGCAAGAGGTATCCTGACTTGTGGTTCTTAGTATGGTATAGCTCTGATCGGGTTGGCAAAAGGATCGCCAAAAGACAGGGTTGAATTTGGATGTTGCTTTCTTGATGGTAGGCCCAAGAATCTTCCTCTTATCTGTGGTTTCCATAAGCAGAGGATCTAGAAGTTCTCCGAAAAAACCTTTGCGTTAGAGAAGGCCTATGGCTAATTGCCACTTTCATCGTATGCCTGCTTGCCAGGGTTTGAGCCAATGGAGCCTTCTGGCCACAGTAGAGGCCGTGATGGATTTGGCAGAGAAACATGATGCTTGTAGCATGGCTGGCACCATATACTGGGCCAAAGCAAATATCTTGTTAAGCTCCAGTTGGCCCCTAAGGTCATCCAGAGGAATGCAATGTTGGATCTTTTGGAACCAGATTACCATGACTCTGTGAAAAAGGAGGCTGACGAGGTCTGCTTGATGGCTTTTCCTTAACTGCGCCAGCCGGCAATCCTTGACCTTCATTACTTCCTCGGCCTCACCTGGCATGGCTGCTGCCGAATGAAGTTATTTGATTGGCTCATCTACACTGGGTAAGGAGATGAGATCCTCAAAAGAGAAAACTACTTTAAAAAATTGTTGAAAAATTGGATGAAGGTGCTGGGCCTGCTGCTGGAGAAGACTACTGTTTCAGGAGTGCATCTTGGAAAAGATGAAGCATGGGGATAACATCAATATCCTGTTGTTCTTCCGAAAAGAATGGGCAAGTGTCTTGCTCTTTATTGTTGGAAGTTGTCTTTTTGGACTCCTCCTGAGTCTGGAAATTTGGCCTTGTGGAGGAGGGACTTAGGTGCGGTGGAAAAATGGAAGAGAAAACTGATGTCTTGGGAGGGACATCCTCATCCTCTGACAGACCTTGGAATAGATCATCCTTCGGGAGAGAATCATCTCTCTCTTCCTCCTCCTCCACATCATCTGAAGAGGAATCTCCAGGAGACTCGGGCTCAGGCACACACCTTCTAAAGGAAGACACTGGAGGCGGTCTGTGACTTCTAGAGGTAGTGGCAGAAGAGATAGATGAAAAATTGATAGATTTGTCACGCTGAGGATTGACAGCCTCCAAAGACATTAAGAAACATCCAGTAGTTAGATAGTTAACTCTGTCTTTTAGAGATGTAGACGTATTTTCAGCCGCTCCAGGCTAAATTTATTTTTTCTATTTTTTATAATAAAAGTTTGGTTCGTTTTAATATGTATGCTTGTGCTTTAATATCCATTGACCTCCGGAAAACCTTACTTCAGTTCTAGCGAACTAAGTACTCTGCTGGTAAGATTTTCTGATCCAACATGGTACCGAGAGTTTGGTTCCTTATTAAAGCAACAACAGCTTACATACCATAAGCACACTGGCTGTTTCCCCGATGCCAGCTAAAAGGAAGAAAAATCCTTTAACTCAGAGTTACATCGATGCAATTTCCGACGGACAGCTAGCTGCCCTTAAAGACCTCATTCGTACTACGGAAGAGAAAAGGAATTTCATCATGTCTCAGCAGCGTATGCTGGAATCCTCTGATGCTGACGACTCTCAACAAACCGTAAGTCACTCTTACATGATTGAGAAGGGGAACGGAGATGAAGTTAAAACAGTCCTTGGGGTCCCCATAGACACTACTTCTACTCAGCCGAGTGATGAAGAGGTAGAAGAGGAAACTCTAACTCCCTCCCAAACTCAAAGCCTCCAGTCATCAACTTTGCCTTTTAAAGCTACTGCTAAGACAAAGCACACTGATGATCAGGTTTCTCTGACTTCTATTCGAATTAAGGGAACCGCCTTGAATCTAGAAAGAATTGAGGAAATTATTGGAAAGCTTGAGAATGAAATTCGGAGTTTAGAGTTATTCTGTATTCACCTTGATAATCTACCTTGTGGCAAAAATGTTGAGCAGCAAGATTCTTATTTTTGTTACCTGCAACAAGTAACTGAGTCAAGAAAAGAGTTAAGGGAATTAAAGAAATTGCAGTTTAAATTGTTAACTGAAAAGATGGAGTGTGTTTTTCTGGCAAATCCTATGCATGCCCAATCCAAACAAGCTGATAGTGAGGGAATTTCTTTGTCCTATCCAGCCGATGGCAGTCATGCGCAACAGAGTCAAACCACCCACTCAATTTCAATGGATGACCCACTTAACACTGGGCACGCCTCAATAATCTCCCATTTCTCCCCTGCTGCCACGTCACAAAGAGAAGCCTTTCCTTTACAAACTAAAAGAGAAAGGGGGGTTGAATTCCCCACAGCAGTTGGAAGAGAAAGGAGGGAGGATTCCCTCACAGAAGTTGCAAGACAAAGGGGGGGTATTTTACCCACCGCAGCAAGTTACGCAACAGCGGCCACTAGTGGATGGTATGCCCACAAAGCTAAGGCATTTCCTGAAACTAGAACAAGTGAGTTTTTTCATCCTTTTGATGCTAAACCAAGTTTCTCACAAGCTTTTCAGGCTGCACAAATGCAAAGGGACCTACCTTCTCAAATTCCAGGAACCTCAGCTTCACAACAGAGACCTCCAGTCCAGAATCTCCAGATGCCAACCCAGCTTCCTCAACCTTCAGCTTTGCCAGTGGGTGTTGTGGCTCAACCACAACAGCCGCAAGCAGCTATGCCAGCTGCATCTACAAGGCAAGCTATCACCTCATCAATCCTGAAAGGTGAGTTCATGTTGAAAATGAATGGGCAGAACTATAACATTTGGCTTCACAGGATAAGATTGCTCCTACTGGCTCATCAGATCGATCAGATTGCTCTGAATCCTCCAGTAAGGCGCTGGACTGAAGAAGAAAGAGAAGCTGACATTAAAGCAACACTTCTCATTCTTATGAGTATAGACTCACAATTATCAACCAGGTATTCACCTGACATTACTTCTGCTGAGCTGTTAGTCACTAGATGACATGTTCAGGCCAATTTCAGAAGAAGGCAACTTCATTCTGCTATCCAAATTTCATAGTATTAAACTTCCTACTGGGAATGAACTTGCTCCACACTTATCCAACATGCTATCAATGCATAAAGATTTGGAGGAGAGAGGATATCACATGGACTTTACTCAAGTCAATGCTGCTATCATAAATTCTCTTGGCCCTGAATGGAGGGAAGCCATTTACAAGTTTAATATTTACCCATTGGCCCAAAAGACAACACAGAGACTCTGTAACATGCTAACTGAAGAAGAACAGTTGCTGCACACTAACTTTAGGCCAATGTCAGCAACGTACAAACCTAGCTTGGCCAAGAGCGGTCAACAGAAAACCAGTACACCGAGATACTCACGCCAGAAGCAACCCAAGAAGGATGACACTCGTAAGTCTGCCGATTTGCAAAGTGTTCAATCTGGCGAGTCTGATTCTCCCACATATCCAACTCAACCCAAGGGAGCACAGAAGAAAGGATCCCGAGGAAAGAGTTCTGGGACTGCAAAGACAACTCCCAAAGACTCCAAAGGTGAGAAACATGCTTATGTTAGCACTCTCCTCCTCAAAGCTGTTCCTGACAAGAGTCCACTCTACGACATACGTCATTTATGGACCCTAGACAACGGAGCAGCGGTGCACATCGCATACCAGAAGGAATCCTTCACTGAGCTACACCAGACAGATGTCAAAGAGGTGATCAGAGTTGCAGAATGCCTCTGCAAAGTGGAAGGAGAAGGAAAAGTCTACGTCAAAGAACTGGACTGCCATATCTCAAGTGTTTTCTACGTTCCAAGTGCCAAGAACAACATTCTTAGAGTGTATCGCCTGAGAGAAGAATTAGAGACTGTAGTAACCCATGACCTTTCAGAGACTTACATTACCAAGAATGGCAAAATTCTTGCTACTGCCATTCCCATTAGAGGTGTTTTTTATTTAAAACCTAAACCTCCAACCAAGGGTGATGTAAGTATAAAAGTTCCAGTGGGCGAAAGCACAGGTCCAGAGAGACAACCTGGTGCAACCATAGGTTCAGAGGCTCCTAAGGCCAATGAAATCTCCGAGGTTCCTAATACTGTTACAAATGTTAAACATGTATTAACAAACAAATCTTTTCATTCCAGGTGTATTCAGAGATGGCACCGTCGTTTGGGGCATGCTTCTTACCCCGTTTTAGCAAAGATGCCTGAGTTTGTTGATGGTTTCAAAATTGATGGGGCTTGCAAAGTTCATCTTGACTGTAAAGTTTGTAACACAGCAAAATCTAGGGCAGCTCCTATACCTAAGTTTTTTCTTAGATTGTCTACACGCATTTTTTAATTGGTCCACACTGACGTGTCTGATGCGAACACTTGTCGTTCCCCTATGCAGACTGATTTTTACAGGTTAACCCGAGAAGAACATCCTGAATTTGACAACCAAACGCTGTATCGGTCAGTGATTGGATCGCTATTGTACATCAGCAGTTGGACAAGACCTGACATTTCACTGAGTGTGAATCTACTGTCCAGATACGTTGGAAAAGCAACCACGTTCCACTGGTCTTGCATAAAGAGACTGTTGAGATACAAGAAGCTTACTAAGAACATGAAGTTGTTCCTTGAGCCGAAACATGATAAGTACCCTGAAGTGATTTGTTATGCAGATGCTGACTGGGCAGGTGATGTAGAAACACGAAAAAGTACTTCTGGTTACATACTGTTCTTAAATGGTTGTCCTATCTTTTGGAAAGTTAGGAAACAGAAGTTTATTTCTTGCTCTTCAACTGAGGCTGAATATGCATGTGTTTCTGATTGTTGTAATGCATTAACCTGTGTTTCTGCTCTCATTGATAGTATTTGGGAATGTCCAAAGAAACCAATTGTTGTTACTTCCGGGTGGGAGCCCGATCGCGCCGGAGGAGCGGAGGCTGAGCTCCGGCACCGCTGTCCTCCTTTCCAGCCTGCAGGACGCGGTTTCGCGTTGTGCCGACTCCGGAGGGGTCGGCACAGGACAGGGGGTCTCCTGGACACCCTGGGACGGATTGCCACGGTCCCGGGGGTTAGGGATAGCCCCGCAGCTGTGGATATGGAGAGCTGCGCCCAGGCGGCTGCCTGGTCGCAGCCATAGCGATCGCCGAAAGCGGAAGGTCAAAAAATAGAAGAAGAAGTCTACAAAAAAATAGATCAGCAGATAAAGGAGACTTACAGCACCACACGAGATTCTCTTGGTATCATCACAAGTTTGGGAAAAAGAAGATTTTTAACCCTAAGGTGAATACAGTAAAAGAAGAAAACTGTAAGTGATATCCATCCGCGGAGGAGAAGATCAGCCGGAACTACTTGCCTTTGTTACAACTGAGTATAACTTTCACTTTTTTTTTTGCTACTTTAAGATTACAGTGTGGTGTGTCTACTTTCCCTTTTCTTCCTATATTTTTTCTTGTTACAATTTTGAAATATAACTTTTTCTCTTCTAAAACTAAAGTTTGACTTGGAAATCATGGAGTGAATGAAGTAAAATATATTAATCAATTGAGCATTGTAGAACTAATGAACTGAACTAATTCAATTTACGTTTTTTTTCAATGGAATTTTTCTGAAGCTATAAATATTTTAAATGAATTTTGGAGTATACATCTTATTTTTCTATTTTTAAAACTTTTGATATTATCTTTATTCTATTATAAATCTTTCCTTGGACTTGCTGGGACTATTTTTTGTGTGATTTTAGAGGCGTAAGGATATATTTTGTATTTTTACTTTTTTTACTCCTCGTTGTTCTCTCTCTTTTTAAATATATAATATAGAAACTTGGACTATCTCATTGGTATTTGAATTTAGAAATTACTCTGGACATTGATTTTGGACCTATTTTTCTCTTTTTTCCCTTTTTCTCTGGATAATTTTATTAGAGCATAAGTTAGGCCTACTGTTTTTTTTTGGGACTCATTAGAAATTTTTGAACCCTTTTTCCTTTAGAGTTTTTGATATATCTTTCTTTTCTAACAAAAAGTCTGTTTATTAATTGGATTAATTTTTATTTTATTTTATTTTTTTATTTTATTTTATTTTTACATTCCTACACATATAAGTATATTTTTTAAATAATTTTAAATATATTTTTCTATATTTTTTAAAACAATATAAAATATTTTCTTCTCCTCTCTCTTTTTTGTCTTCTTAAAAGAAATTATTTCTAGGTATTGTTTTTACTTTCTATTTACCTTTCTTTGAAGAAATCCTCTGTATCTTTCTTTCCTTTTACTTTTCTCCCTTTTTCTTCTCCTCTTTTTCTCTTCCCCTTTTTTTTCTTTTATATTTTTTCTTTTTCTTTTTTTTTTATTATTAAATAGATATGTGCTAGAATATTGGTTTCTTCCTTTCCCCTACCTGACCCCCATTTAAGGAATTTAGGAACTCACCAAAATATTTTTTTCTTTCCCTACCTTTACCCCTTTACTTTCTTTTTCTTTTTTACTTTCCTTTTAATTAAACCCAACAATTAATTACAGCATTAATTGAATTAAATCAATATATTTAATCTTTCTTTTTCCCTTTTACTGCCTCATTTTTCTATTAAGATACATAAGATCCAGATTAAAATATTTTTTTAACATAAAATAAATAACAGTAAATTTTGGATTATGAAAGGTTCCCACAGGGCACAGAGTGTGACTTCAGTGACTACAATAACAACGCGAAAACAACCAACTACTCCTGCTCCAACTTCAACACCCAGGACTTCTCCAACTTCATCACCGTTACAACAAACGACCATACCCACAATGTTAGCCAAAGAGAAAGAAAAAGACAAGCTTACGATGGACCCTGGTCTTCAGATTATCCAAGAAGCATTAGCTGATATCAAGGCATTACAAACCGAGGCAAAAACTCAAAGCAACACAGACAAAGAGGAAATGAAACCTACTTACAGGAACTGAGGCAAGAGATGAAGGAGATGAAAGACGAAATTAAAAAAGAAATTGCAGAACTTCGAACTGAATTAACTGAAGTAAAAGGAAATGTTGCCGAAATGGATGGAAATATAAAAGTTATTCAACAAAAATTACAAGACAGCGAAAAGAGAATACAAGTGACAGAAGGAAAAATCCAAGATGTGGGACAGAGAGTAGAAGAATACGAAGACCGTAACTACGCTGCCCGCAGAGACTTTGATATAGCAATAACCAATCTAGAACTTCACTCCGCACAACATGGCCTGAGGTTTCAAAACATCGAAGAAGAAAAAGACGAAGATCTGCCTGCAAAAATGGCAGAAGTTATGGGAGCTATTTTGCAGTTAGAACCAACAGAACTGGTAAAAGAGATCGACGAAGTCTATCGAGTTCAGACTGGATACGTTAGGCGCCACAATTTACCTAGAGAAGTCCACATTAAGTTCACAAGAAGAATTGTCAAAGATATGATACTGAGATACACAAAAAATGAGTCTTTCCAACGTAATGGAAAAGAAATTGCGATTTTGAAACAAGTTCCGAGGAGAGTTCGAGAGGCTAGAAGACAATATTATTTTCTTACCAGTATTCTAATCAGAAAGAGCATTGCCTTCAGATGGCTGATACCAGAAGGTTTGACCCTAACATGGCAATCAACGAGAGTGAAAATAGAAAGTGTAGAACAAGCACGCTCCTTTCTGGCACGTAGTGGACTTGACAGTACCGTACAAATTCAGATTCAACCGAAGCCTGGCGACGAAATGATGGGGGCCGCAGGTGGTGGAGGGGAAGAAGCGTTGGTGGTAAGGCAGAAACAACTACAGATTTCACAAGATCTAATTTTGGATACTCGACTTCGAGAACCAAAAGAACCCAAAAGGTACTATAAATAAAGATGACACATGATCTGAAAATATTTTCAGTTAATGTAAATGGATTGAACAACCCAAGGAAGAGAAACCAAGTATTAACTAAACTTACGAAACAAAAAGCCCAGATAAACATCCTACAAGAAGTCCATATCAAAAAATCAAAAAGAAGTCTCCTTAAGAACTCAAAATTGGGAAAATTATACACAAGTTTGGCCAATCAAAAGAAAAGAGGTGTAGCAAGGTATATTGATGATTTAATTGAATCCAAAGAAATATATAATGATGGTGATGAAAGGATTTTGATAGTACAATTAGATTTAGAAATAAAACCTTTAACAATTGTCTCAATTTATGCACCAAATGATAATCAAAAACAATTCTATAAAGACCTACATGAGAAAATTAATGAGTTATCAATTGAAAATATGATAATAATAGGAGACTTTAATGCAATATCAGATGACCAAATGGATTATAATGGGAAAAGAAAAGAAAAGGAAAAAAAGGTAATATTACCGGCATCATTTTGGAAAATGAGAACAGAATTGGCATTAAAAGACGTATGGCGAGAGCAGCATTTAAAAGATAAACAGTATACTTTTTATTCCAATCCACATAAGACATGGTCTAGAATTGATATGGCATGGGCCCCTACTCATATAATGGAACAAATAAGTGAAATAGAAATAGAAACAAACACTTGGGCCGACCATAACCCTCTATCCATATATTGGAAAGGTAAAAGGATAATAAAGAATTGGTCAATGAATAGAATTATAATGAAAGATCCTGAATATAAGAAATGGATAGAGAAGGAATTAAAGATTTTCTTAAAAATAAATAAAAATGCAGATACTACCCCTCAAAATTTATGGGACACAACTAAAGCATATATACGTGGATTAACAATAGCATTCATAGCAAAAAAGAATAAAGAAAAGAAAGAATACCAAGAAACATTAGTAGAAGAATTAAGAAAATTAGAAATTTTAATGCAAAAAGAGGATAAGGACGACAAATTAAAAAATCAGAGAGAATTAATAAGACATAAATTGAGATTAATAGAACAAGAATCAATTGCAGAAAAGATAAAAAGAGCAAAACAAGATTATTTTGAATATGCAAATAAACCTGGAAGATGGCTGGCATATAAACTTAGAAAAGAGAGAGAAAATAAAATTATAAAAAATCTGATGGATTCAAAAGGTACAATAAAACATAGAATAGAAGACAAAAAGGAAATAGCTTCGGAATTCTATAAACAATTATATAAGAAAGAAGAGATAAGGGAGGATTTAATTTTTAAATATTTGGAACAAATAAAACTTCCAGTTCTAATGGAAGCCCAACAGCAAAGATTAAATAGACCCGTTACAGATATAGAATTA